>NC_072768.1:22927994-23042101 GCF_022539595.1 Amphiprion ocellaris
GTCTTCATGTTCATCTTCATCTGAAGACTAGGATCTTCATCTTCATCTGAAGACCAGGACTCTCATCTTCATCTGACGACCAGAACCCTCATCTTCATCTGAATACCAGGACCTTCATCTTCACTTGAAAACCGAGACTCTTGTCTTCATCTTCATCTGAAGACCAGGACTCTCGTCTTCATCTGAAGACCAAGACTCTCGTCTTCATCTTCATCTGAACACCAGGACCCTCGTCTTCATCTGAAGACCAGGACTCTCGTCTTCATCTTCACCTGAACACCAGGACTCTCGTCTTTCTGTTCATCTTCATCTGAAGACCAGGATCCTCATCTTCATCTGAAGACCAGGACTCTCATCTTCATCTGAATACCAGGACCTTCATCTTCACTTGAACACCAAGACTCTTGTCTTCATCTTCATCTGAAGACCAGGACTCTTGTCTTCATCTTCATCTGAACACCAGGACCCTCGTCTTCATCTTCATCTGAATACCAGGACCTTCATCTTCACCTGAGCACCAAGACTCTCGTCTTCATGTTCATCTTCATCTGAAGACTAGGATCTTCATCTTCATCTGAAGACCAGGACTCTCATCTTCATCTGACGACCAGAACCCTCATCTTCATCTGAATACCAGGACCTTCATCTTCACTTGAAAACCGAGACTCTTGTCTTCATCTTCATCTGAAGACCAGGACTCTCGTCTTCATCTGAAGACCAAGACTCTCGTCTTCATCTTCATCTGAACACCAGGACCCTCGTCTTCATCTGAAGACCAGGACTCTCGTCTTCATCTTCACCTGAACACCAGGACTCTCGTCTTTCTGTTCATCTTCATCTGAAGACCAGGATCCTCATCTTCATCTGAAGACCAGGACTCTCATCTTCATCTGAATACCAGGACCTTCATCTTCACTTGAACACCAAGACTCTTGTCTTCATCTTCATCTGAAGACCAGGACTCTTGTCTTCATCTTCATCTGAACACCAGGACCCTCGTCTTCATCTTCATCTGAATACCAGGACCTTCATCTTCACCTGAACACCAAGACTCTCGTCTTCATGTTCATCTTCATCTGAAGACCAGGATCTTCATCTTCATCTGAAGACCAGGACTCTCATCTTCATCTGAAGACCAGGACCCTCATCTTCATCTGAATACCAGGACCTTCATCTTCACTTGAACACCAAGACTCTTGTCTTCATCTTCATCTGAAGACCTGGACTCTCGTCTTCATCTGAACACCAGGACTCTCGTCTTCCTGTTCATCTTCATCTGAAGACCAGGATCCTTATCTTCATCTGAAAACCAGGACTCTCATCTTCATCTGAACACCAGGACCTTCATCTTCACTTGAACACCAAGACTCTTGTCTTCATCTTCATCTGAAGACCAGGACCCTCGTCTTCATCTGAATATCAGGACCTTCATCTTCACTTGAACACCAACACTCTTGTCTTCATCTGAACACCAGAACCCTCGTCTTCATCTTCACTTCAACATTAAGACTCTTGTCTTCGTCTTCATCTTCATCTGAAGACCAGGACTCTCGTCTTCATGTGAAGACCAAGACTCTCGTCTTCATCTTCATCTGAACACCAGGACCCTCGTCTTCATCTTCATCTGAATACCAGGACCTTCATCTTCACTTGAACACCAAGACTCTTGTCTTCATCTGAAGACCAGGACTCTCGTCTTCCTGTTCATCTTCATCTGAAGACCAGGATCCTTATCTTCATCTGAAGACCAGGACTCTCATCTTCATCTGAACACCAGGACATTGATCTTCACTTGAACACCAAGACTCTTGTCTTCATCTGAAGACCAGGACCCTCGTCTTCATCTGAATACCAGAACCTTCATCTTCACTTGAACACCAAGACTCTTGTCTTCATCTTCATCTGAACACCAGGACCCTCGTCTTCATCTGAAGACCAGGACTCTCGTCTTCATCTTCACCTGAACACCAGGACTCTCGTCTTTCTGTTCATCTTCATCTGAAGACCAGGATCCTCATCTTCATCTGAAGACCAGGACTCTCATCTTCATCTGAATACCAGGACCTTCATCTTCACTTGAACACCAAGACTCTTGTCTTCATCTTCATCTGAAGACCAGGACTCTCGTCTTCATCTGAAGACCAGGACTCTCGTCTTCATCTTCAGCTGAACACCATTACCCTCGTCTTCATCTTCATCTGAATACCAGGACCTTCATCTTCACCTGAACACCAAGACTCTCGTCTTCATGTTCATCTTCATCTGAAGACCAGGATCTTCATCTTCATCTGATGACAAGGACTCTCATCTTCATCTGAAGACCAGGACCCTCATCTTCATCTGAATAACAGGACCTTCATCTTCACTTGAACACCCAGACTCTTGTCTTCATCTGAACACCAGGACTCTCGTCTTCAGCTGAACACCAGGACCCTCGTCTTCATCTTCATCTGAATACCAGGACCTTCATCTTCACCTGAACACCAAGACTCTCGTCTTCATGTTCATCTTCATCTGAAGACTAGGATCTTCATCTTCATCTGAAGACCAGGACTCTCATCTTCATCTGACGACCAGAACCCTCATCTTCATCTGAATACCAGGACCTTCATCTTCACTTGAAAACCGAGACTCTTGTCTTCATCTTCATCTGAAGACCAGGACTCTCGTCTTCATCTGAAGACCAAGACTCTCGTCTTCATCTTCATCTGAACACCAGGACTCTCGTCCTCCTGTTCATCTTCATCTGAAGACCAGGACTCTCATCTTCATCTGAACACCGGGACCTTCATCTTCACTTGAACACCAGGACTCTTGTCTTCATCTTCATCTGAAGACCAGGACTCTCGTCTTCATCTGAAGACCAAGACTCTCGTCTTCATCTTCATCTGAACACCAGGACCCTCGTCTTCATCTTCATCTGAATACCAGGACCTTCATCTTCACTTGAACACCAAGACTCTTGTCTTCATCTTCACCTGAACACCAGGACTATCGTCTTCATGTTCATCTTCATCTGAAGACCAGGATCTTCATCTGAAGACAGGGACTCTCATCTTCATCTGAAGACCAGGACCCTCATCTTCATCTGAATACCAGGACCTTCATCTTCACTTGAACACCAAGACTCTTGTCTTCATCTGAAGACCAGGACCCTCGTCTTCATCTGAATACCAGGACCTTCATCTTCACTTGAACACCAAGACTCTTGTCTTCATCTTCATCTGAACACCAGGACCCTCGTCTTCATCTGAAGAACAGCACTGTCGTCTTATTCTTCACCTGAACACCAGGACTCTCGTCTTCCTGTTCATCTTCATCTGAAGACCAGGATCCTTATCTTCATCTTAAGACCAGGACTCTCATCTTCATCTGAATACCAGGACCTTCATCTTCACTTGAACACCAAGACTCTTGACTTCATCTTCATCTGAAGACCAGGACTCTTGTCTTCATCTTCATCTGAACACCAGGACCCTCGTCTTCATCTTCATCTGAATACCAGGACCTTCATCTTCACCTGAACACCAAGACTCTCGTCTTCATGTTCATCTTCATCTGAAGACCAGGATCTTCATCTTCATCTGAAGACCAGGACTCTCATCTTCATCTGAAGACCAGGACCCTCATCTTCATCTGAATACCAGGACCTTCATCTTCACTTGAACACCAAGACTCTTGTCTTCATCTTCATCTGAAGACCAGGACTCTTGTCTTCATCTGAACACCAGGACTCTCGTCTTCCTGTTCATCTTCATCTGAAGACCAGGATCCTTATCTTCATCTGAAAACCAGGACTCTCATCTTCATCTGAACACCAGGACCTTCATCTTCACTTGAACACCAAGACTCTTGTCTTCATCTTCATCTGAAGACCAGGACCCTCGTCTTCATCTGAATACCAGGACCTTCATCTTCACTTGAACACCAACACTCTTGTCTTCATCTGAACACCAGGACCCTCGTCTTCATCTTCACTTCAACATTAAGACTCTTGTCTTCGTCTTCATCTGAAGACCAGGACTCTCGTCTTCATGTGAAGACCAAGACTCTCGTCTTCATCCTCATCTGAACACCAGGACCCTCGTCTTCATCTTCATCTGAATACCAGGACCTTCATCTTCACTTGAACACCAAGACTCTTGTCTTCATCTGAAGACCAGGACTCTCGTCTTCCTGTTCATCTTCATCTGAAGACCAGGATCCTTATCTTCATCTGAAGACCAGGACTCTCATCTTCATCTGAACACCAGGACCTTGATCTTCACTTGAACACCAAGACTCTTGTCTTCATCTTCATCTGAAGACCAGGACCCTCGTCTTCATCTGAATACCAGAACCTTCATCTTCACTTGAACACCAAGACTCGTCTTCATCTTCATCTGAACACCAGGACCCTCGTCTTCGTCTGAAGACCAGGACTCTCGTCTTCATCTTCACCTGAACACCAGGACTCTCGTCTTTCTGTTCATCTTCATCTGAAGACCAGGATCCTCATCTTCATCTGAAGACCAGGACTCTCATCTTCATCTGAATACCAGGACCTTCATCTTCACTTGAACACCAAGACTCTTGTCTTCATCTTCATCTGAAGACCAGGACTCTCGTCTTCATCTGAAGACCAGGACTCTCGTCTTCATCTTCAGCTGAACACCATTACCCTCGTCTTCATCTGAATACCAGGACCTTCATCTTCACCTGAACACCAAGACTCTCGTCTTCATGTTCATCTTCATCTGAAGACCAGGATCTTCATCTTCATCTGATGACAAGGACTCTCATCTTCATCTGAAGACCAGGACCCTCATCTTCATCTGAATAACAGGACCTTCATCTTCACTTGAACACCAACACCCTTGTCTTCATCTGAAGACCAGGACTCTCGTCTACATCTGAAGACCAAGACGCTCGTCTTCATCTTCATCTGAAGACCAGGATCTTCATCTTCACTTGAACACCCAGACTCTTGTCTTCATCTGAACACCAGGACTCTCGTCTTCATCTTCAGCTGAACACCAGGACCCTCGTCTTCATCTTCATCTGAATACCAGGACCTTCATCTTCACCTGAGCACCAAGACTCTCGTCTTCATGTTCATCTTCATCTGAAGACTAGGATCTTCATCTTCATCTGAAGACCAGGACTCTCATCTTCATCTGACGACCAGAACCCTCATCTTCATCTGAATACCAGGACCTTCATCTTCACTTGAAAACCGAGACTCTTGTCTTCATCTTCATCTGAAGACCAGGACTCTCGTCTTCATCTGAAGACCAAGACTCTCGTCTTCATCTTCATCTGAACACCAGGACCCTCGTCTTCATCTGAAGACCAGGACTCTCGTCTTCATCTTCACCTGAACACCAGGACTCTCGTCTTTCTGTTCATCTTCATCTGAAGACCAGGATCCTCATCTTCATCTGAAGACCAGGACTCTCATCTTCATCTGAATACCAGGACCTTCATCTTCACTTGAACACCAAGACTCTTGTCTTCATCTTCATCTGAAGACCAGGACTCTTGTCTTCATCTTCATCTGAACACCAGGACCCTCGTCTTCATCTTCATCTGAATACCAGGACCTTCATCTTCACCTGAACACCAAGACTCTCGTCTTCATGTTCATCTTCATCTGAAGACCAGGATCTTCATCTTCATCTGAAGACCAGGACTCTCATCTTCATCTGAAGACCAGGACCCTCATCTTCATCTGAATACCAGGACCTTCATCTTCACTTGAACACCAAGACTCTTGTCTTCATCTTCATCTGAAGACCTGGACTCTCGTCTTCATCTGAACACCAGGACTCTCGTCTTCCTGTTCATCTTCATCTGAAGACCAGGATCCTTATCTTCATCTGAAAACCAGGACTCTCATCTTCATCTGAACACCAGGACCTTCATCTTCACTTGAACACCAAGACTCTTGTCTTCATCTTCATCTGAAGACCAGGACCCTCGTCTTCATCTGAATACCAGGACCTTCATCTTCACTTGAACACCAACACTCTTGTCTTCATCTGAACACCAGAACCCTCGTCTTCATCTTCACTTCAACATTAAGACTCTTGTCTTCGTCTTCATCTTCATCTGAAGACCAGGACTCTCGTCTTCATGTGAAGACCAAGACTCTCGTCTTCATCTTCATCTGAACACCAGGACCCTCGTCTTCATCTTCATCTGAATACCAGGACCTTCATCTTCACTTGAACACCAAGACTCTTGTCTTCATCTGAAGACCAGGACTCTCGTCTTCCTGTTCATCTTCATCTGAAGACCAGGATCCTTATCTTCATCTGAAGACCAGGACTCTCATCTTCATCTGAACACCAGGACATTGATCTTCACTTGAACACCAAGACTCTTGTCTTCATCTGAAGACCAGGACCCTCGTCTTCATCTGAATACCAGAACCTTCATCTTCACTTGAACACCAAGACTCTTGTCTTCATCTTCATCTGAACACCAGGACCCTCGTCTTCATCTGAAGACCAGGACTCTCGTCTTCATCTTCACCTGAACACCAGGACTCTCGTCTTTCTGTTCATCTTCATCTGAAGACCAGGATCCTCATCTTCATCTGAAGACCAGGACTCTCATCTTCATCTGAATACCAGGACCTTCATCTTCACTTGAACACCAAGACTCTTGTCTTCATCTTCATCTGAAGACCAGGACTCTCGTCTTCATCTGAAGACCAGGACTCTCGTCTTCATCTTCAGCTGAACACCATTACCCTCGTCTTCATCTTCATCTGAATACCAGGACCTTCATCTTCACCTGAACACCAAGACTCTCGTCTTCATGTTCATCTTCATCTGAAGACCAGGATCTTCATCTTCATCTGATGACAAGGACTCTCATCTTCATCTGAAGACCAGGACCCTCATCTTCATCTGAATAACAGGACCTTCATCTTCACTTGAACACCCAGACTCTTGTCTTCATCTGAACACCAGGACTCTCGTCTTCAGCTGAACACCAGGACCCTCGTCTTCATCTTCATCTGAATACCAGGACCTTCATCTTCACCTGAACACCAAGACTCTCGTCTTCATGTTCATCTTCATCTGAAGACTAGGATCTTCATCTTCATCTGAAGACCAGGACTCTCATCTTCATCTGACGACCAGAACCCTCATCTTCATCTGAATACCAGGACCTTCATCTTCACTTGAAAACCGAGACTCTTGTCTTCATCTTCATCTGAAGACCAGGACTCTCGTCTTCATCTGAAGACCAAGACTCTCGTCTTCATCTTCATCTGAACACCAGGACTCTCGTCCTCCTGTTCATCTTCATCTGAAGACCAGGACTCTCATCTTCATCTGAACACCGGGACCTTCATCTTCACTTGAACACCAGGACTCTTGTCTTCATCTTCATCTGAAGACCAGGACTCTCGTCTTCATCTGAAGACCAAGACTCTCGTCTTCATCTTCATCTGAACACCAGGACCCTCGTCTTCATCTTCATCTGAATACCAGGACCTTCATCTTCACTTGAACACCAAGACTCTTGTCTTCATCTTCACCTGAACACCAGGACTATCGTCTTCATGTTCATCTTCATCTGAAGACCAGGATCTTCATCTGAAGACAGGGACTCTCATCTTCATCTGAAGACCAGGACCCTCATCTTCATCTGAATACCAGGACCTTCATCTTCACTTGAACACCAAGACTCTTGTCTTCATCTGAAGACCAGGACCCTCGTCTTCATCTGAATACCAGGACCTTCATCTTCACTTGAACACCAAGACTCTTGTCTTCATCTTCATCTGAACACCAGGACCCTCGTCTTCATCTGAAGAACAGCACTGTCGTCTTATTCTTCACCTGAACACCAGGACTCTCGTCTTCCTGTTCATCTTCATCTGAAGACCAGGATCCTTATCTTCATCTTAAGACCAGGACTCTCATCTTCATCTGAATACCAGGACCTTCATCTTCACTTGAACACCAAGACTCTTGACTTCATCTTCATCTGAAGACCAGGACTCTTGTCTTCATCTTCATCTGAACACCAGGACCCTCGTCTTCATCTTCATCTGAATACCAGGACCTTCATCTTCACCTGAACACCAAGACTCTCGTCTTCATGTTCATCTTCATCTGAAGACCAGGATCTTCATCTTCATCTGAAGACCAGGACTCTCATCTTCATCTGAAGACCAGGACCCTCATCTTCATCTGAATACCAGGACCTTCATCTTCACTTGAACACCAAGACTCTTGTCTTCATCTTCATCTGAAGACCAGGACTCTTGTCTTCATCTGAACACCAGGACTCTCGTCTTCCTGTTCATCTTCATCTGAAGACCAGGATCCTTATCTTCATCTGAAAACCAGGACTCTCATCTTCATCTGAACACCAGGACCTTCATCTTCACTTGAACACCAAGACTCTTGTCTTCATCTTCATCTGAAGACCAGGACCCTCGTCTTCATCTGAATACCAGGACCTTCATCTTCACTTGAACACCAACACTCTTGTCTTCATCTGAACACCAGGACCCTCGTCTTCATCTTCACTTCAACATTAAGACTCTTGTCTTCGTCTTCATCTGAAGACCAGGACTCTCGTCTTCATGTGAAGACCAAGACTCTCGTCTTCATCCTCATCTGAACACCAGGACCCTCGTCTTCATCTTCATCTGAATACCAGGACCTTCATCTTCACTTGAACACCAAGACTCTTGTCTTCATCTGAAGACCAGGACTCTCGTCTTCCTGTTCATCTTCATCTGAAGACCAGGATCCTTATCTTCATCTGAAGACCAGGACTCTCATCTTCATCTGAACACCAGGACCTTGATCTTCACTTGAACACCAAGACTCTTGTCTTCATCTTCATCTGAAGACCAGGACCCTCGTCTTCATCTGAATACCAGAACCTTCATCTTCACTTGAACACCAAGACTCTGTCTTCATCTTCATCTGAACACCAGGACCCTCGTCTTCGTCTGAAGACCAGGACTCTCGTCTTCATCTTCACCTGAACACCAGGACTCTCGTCTTTCTGTTCATCTTCATCTGAAGACCAGGATCCTCATCTTCATCTGAAGACCAGGACTCTCATCTTCATCTGAATACCAGGACCTTCATCTTCACTTGAACACCAAGACTCTTGTCTTCATCTTCATCTGAAGACCAGGACTCTCGTCTTCATCTGAAGACCAGGACTCTCGTCTTCATCTTCAGCTGAACACCATTACCCTCGTCTTCATCTGAATACCAGGACCTTCATCTTCACCTGAACACCAAGACTCTCGTCTTCATGTTCATCTTCATCTGAAGACCAGGATCTTCATCTTCATCTGATGACAAGGACTCTCATCTTCATCTGAAGACCAGGACCCTCATCTTCATCTGAATAACAGGACCTTCATCTTCACTTGAACACCAACACCCTTGTCTTCATCTGAAGACCAGGACTCTCGTCTACATCTGAAGACCAAGACGCTCGTCTTCATCTTCATCTGAAGACCAGGATCTTCATCTTCACTTGAACACCCAGACTCTTGTCTTCATCTGAACACCAGGACTCTCGTCTTCATCTTCAGCTGAACACCAGGACCCTCGTCTTCATCTTCATCTGAATACCAGGACCTTCATCTTCACCTGAGCACCAAGACTCTCGTCTTCATGTTCATCTTCATCTGAAGACTAGGATCTTCATCTTCATCTGAAGACCAGGACTCTCATCTTCATCTGACGACCAGAACCCTCATCTTCATCTGAATACCAGGACCTTCATCTTCACTTGAAAACCGAGACTCTTGTCTTCATCTTCATCTGAAGACCAGGACTCTCGTCTTCATCTGAAGACCAAGACTCTCGTCTTCATCTTCATCTGAACACCAGGACCCTCGTCTTCATCTGAAGACCAGGACTCTCGTCTTCATCTTCACCTGAACACCAGGACTCTCGTCTTTCTGTTCATCTTCATCTGAAGACCAGGATCCTCATCTTCATCTGAAGACCAGGACTCTCATCTTCATCTGAATACCAGGACCTTCATCTTCACTTGAACACCAAGACTCTTGTCTTCATCTTCATCTGAAGACCAGGACTCTTGTCTTCATCTTCATCTGAACACCAGGACCCTCGTCTTCATCTTCATCTGAATACCAGGACCTTCATCTTCACCTGAACACCAAGACTCTCGTCTTCATGTTCATCTTCATCTGAAGACCAGGATCTTCATCTTCATCTGAAGACCAGGACTCTCATCTTCATCTGAAGACCAGGACCCTCATCTTCATCTGAATACCAGGACCTTCATCTTCACTTGAACACCAAGACTCTTGTCTTCATCTTCATCTGAAGACCTGGACTCTCGTCTTCATCTGAACACCAGGACTCTCGTCTTCCTGTTCATCTTCATCTGAAGACCAGGATCCTTATCTTCATCTGAAAACCAGGACTCTCATCTTCATCTGAACACCAGGACCTTCATCTTCACTTGAACACCAAGACTCTTGTCTTCATCTTCATCTGAAGACCAGGACCCTCGTCTTCATCTGAATACCAGGACCTTCATCTTCACTTGAACACCAACACTCTTGTCTTCATCTGAACACCAGAACCCTCGTCTTCATCTTCACTTCAACATTAAGACTCTTGTCTTCGTCTTCATCTTCATCTGAAGACCAGGACTCTCGTCTTCATGTGAAGACCAAGACTCTCGTCTTCATCTTCATCTGAACACCAGGACCCTCGTCTTCATCTTCATCTGAATACCAGGACCTTCATCTTCACTTGAACACCAAGACTCTTGTCTTCATCTTCATCTGAAGACCAGGACTCTCGTCTTCCTGTTCATCTTCATCTGAAGACCAGGATCCTCATCTTCATCTGAAGGTCAGGACTCTCATCTTCATCTGAACACCAGGACATTGATCTTCACTTGAACACCAAGACTCTTGTCTTCATCTGAAGACCAGGACCCTCGTCTTCATCTGAATACCAGAACCTTCATCTTCACTTGAACACCAAGACTCTTGTCTTCATCTTCATCTGAACACCAGGACCCTCGTCTTCATCTGAAGACCAGGACTCTCCTCTTCATCTTCACCTGAACACCAGGACTCTCGTCTTTCTGTTCATCTTCATCTGAAGACCAGGATCCTCATCTTCATCTGAAGACCAGGACTCTCATCTTCATCTGAATACCAGGACCTTCATCTTCACTTGAACACCAAGACTCTTGTCTTCATCTTCATCTGAAGACCAGGACTCTCGTCTTCATCTGAAGACCAGGACTCTCGTCTTCATCTTCAGCTGAACACCATTACCCTCGTCTTCATCTTCATCTGAATACCAGGACCTTCATCTTCACCTGAACACCAAGACTCTCGTCTTCATGTTCATCTTCATCTGAAGACCAGGATCTTCATCTTCATCTGATGACAAGGACTCTCATCTTCATCTGAAGACCAGGACCCTCATCTACATCTGAATAACAGGACCTTCATCTTCACTTGAACACCAAGACCCTTGTCTTCATCTGAAGACCAGGACTCTCGTCTACATCTGAAGACCAAGACGCTCGTCTTCATCTTCATCTGAAGACCAGGATCTTCATCTTCACTTGAACACCCAGACTCTTGTCTTCATCTGAACACCAGGACTCTCGTCTTCATCTTCAGCTGAACACCAGGACCCTCGTCTTCATCTTCATCTGAATACCAGGACCTTCATCTTCACCTGAGCACCAAGACTCTCGTCTTCATGTTCATCTTCATCTGAAGACTAGGATCTTCATCTTCATCTGAAGACCAGGACTCTCATCTTCATCTGACGACCAGAACCCTCATCTTCATCTGAATACCAGGACCTTCATCTTCACTTGAAAACCGAGACTCTTGTCTTCATCTTCATCTGAAGACCAGGACTCTCGTCTTCATCTGAAGACCAAGACTCTCGTCTTCATCTTCATCTGAACACCAGGACTCTCGTCCTCCTGTTCATCTTCATCTGAAGACCAGGACTCTCATCTTCATCTGAACACCGGGACCTTCATCTTCACTTGAACACCAGGACTCTTGTCTTCATCTTCATCTGAAGACCAGGACTCTCGTCTTCATCTGAAGACCAAGACTCTCGTCTTCATCTTCATCTGAACACCAGGACCCTCGTCTTCATCTTCATCTGAATACCAGGACCTTCATCTTCACTTGAACACCAAGACTCTTGTCTTCATCTTCACCTGAACACCAGGACTATCGTCTTCATGTTCATCTTCATCTGAAGACCAGGATCTTCATCTGAAGACAGGGACTCTCATCTTCATCTGAAGACCAGGACCCTCATCTTCATCTGAATACCAGGACCTTCATCTTCACTTGAACACCAAGACTCTTGTCTTCATCTGAAGACCAGGACCCTCGTCTTCATCTGAATACCAGGACCTTCATCTTCACTTGAACACCAAGACTCTTGTCTTCATCTTCATCTGAACACCAGGACCCTCGTCTTCATCTGAAGAACAGCACTGTCGTCTTATTCTTCACCTGAACACCAGGACTCTCGTCTTCCTGTTCATCTTCATCTGAAGACCAGGATCCTTATCTTCATCTTAAGACCAGGACTGTCATCTTCATCTGAATACCAGGACCTTCATCTTCACTTGAACACCAAGACTCTTGTCTTCATCTTCATCTGAAGACCAGGACTCTTGTCTTCATCTTCATCTGAACACCAGGACCCTCGTCTTCATCTTCATCTGAATACCAGGACCTTCATCTTCACCTGAACACCAAGACTCTCGTCTTCATGTTCATCTTCATCTGAAGACCAGGATCTTCATCTTCATCTGAAGACCAGGACTCTCATCTTCATCTGAAGACCAGGACCCTCATCTTCATCTGAATACCAGGACCTTCATCTTCACTTGAACACCAAGACTCTTGTCTTCATCTTCATCTGAAGACCAGGACTCTCGTCTTCATCTGAACACCAGGACTCTCGTCTTCCTGTTCATCTTCATCTGAAGACCAGGATCCTTATCTTCATCTGAAGACCAGGACTCTCATCTTCATCTGAACACCAGGACCTTCATCTTCACTTGAACACCAAGACTCTTGTCTTCATCTTCATCTGAAGACCAGGACCCTCGTCTTCATCTGAATACCAGGACCTTCATCTTCACTTGAACACCAACACTCTTGTCTTCATCTGAACACCAGGACCCTCGTCTTCATCTTCACTTCAACATTAAGACTCTTGTCTTCGTCTTCATCTGAAGACCAGGACTCTCGTCTTCATGTGAAGACCAAGACTCTCGTCTTCATCCTCATCTGAACACCAGGACCCTCGTCTTCATCTTCATCTGAATACCAGGACCTTCATCTTCACTTGAACACCAAGACTCTTGTCTTCATCTGAAGACCAGGACTCTCGTCTTCCTGTTCATCTTCATCTGAAGACCAGGATCCTTATCTTCATCTGAAGACCAGGACTCTCATCTTCATCTGAACACCAGGACCTTGATCTTCACTTGAACACCAAGACTCTTGTCTTCATCTTCATCTGAAGACCAGGACCCTCGTCTTCATCTGAATACCAGAACCTTCATCTTCACTTGAACACCAAGACTCGTCTTCATCTTCATCTGAACACCAGGACCCTCGTCTTCATCTGAAGACCAGGACTCTCGTCTTCATCTTCACCTGAACACCAGGACTCTCGTCTTTCTGTTCATCTTCATCTGAAGACCAGGTTCCTCATCTTCATCTGAATACCAGGACCTTCATCTTCACTTGAACTCCAAGACTCTTGTCTTCATCTTCATCTGAAGACCAGTACTCTCGTCTTCATCTTCATCTGAACACCAGGACCCTCGTCTTCATCTTCATCTGAATACCAGGACCTTCATCTTCACTTGAACACCAAGACCCTTGTCTTCATCTTCATCTGAAGACCAGGACTCTTGTCTTCATCTTCATCTGAAGACCAGGACCCTCGTCTTCATCAGAAGACCAGGACTCTCGTCTTCATCTTCATCTGAACGCCACGACCCTCGTCTTCATCTTCATCTGAATACCAGGACCTTCATCTTCACCTGAACACCAAGACTCTCGTCTTCATGTTCATCTTCATCTGAAGACCAGGATCTTCATCTTCATCTGAAGACCAGGACCCTCATCTTCATATGAATACCAGGACCTTCATCTTCACTTGAACACCAAGACTCTTGTCTTCATCTTCATCTGAAGACAAGGACTCTCGTCTTCATCTGAATACCAGGACCTTCATCTTCACTTGAACACCAAGACTCTTGTCTTCATCTGAACACCAGGACCCTCGTCTTCATCTTCACTTCAACACCAAGACTCCTGTCTTCATCTTCATCTTCATCTGAAGACCAGGACCTTCATCTTCATCTGAACACCAGTTCCCTCGTCTTCATCTGAAGACCAGCACTGTCGTCTTATTCTTCACCTGAACACCAGGACTCTCGTCTTCCTGTTCATCTTCATCTGAAGACCAGGATCCTTATCTTCATCTGAAGACCAGGACCCTCGTCTTCATCTGAATACCAGGACCTTCATCTTCACTTGAACACCAACACTCTTGTCTTCATCTTCATCTGAAGACCAGGACCCTCGTCTTCATCTGAATACCAGAACCTTCATCTTCACTTGAACACCAAGACTCTTGTCTTCATCTTCATCTGAACACCAGGACCCTCGTCTTCATCTGAAGACCAGGACTCTCGTCTTCATCTTCACCTGAACACCAGCACTCTCGTCTTTCTGTTCATCTTCATCTGAAGACCAGGATCCTCATCTTCATCTGAAGACCAGGACTCTCATCTTCATCTGAATACCAGGACCTTCATCTTCACTTGAACACCAAGACTCTTGTCTTCATCTTCATCTGAAGACCAGGACTCTCGTCTTCATCTTCAGCTAAACACCAGGACCCTCGTCTTCATCTTCATCTGAATACCAGGACCTTCATCTTCACTTGAACACCAAGACTCTTGTCTTCATCTTCATCTGAACACCAGTTCCCTCGTCTTCATCTGAAGACCAGCACTGTCGTCTTATTCTTCACCTGAACACCTGGACTCTCGTCTTCCTGTTCATCTTCATCTGAAGACCAGGATCCTTATCTTCATCTTAAGACCAGGACCCTCGTCTTCATCTGAATACCAGGACCTTCATCTTCACTTGAACACCAACACTCTTGTCTTCATCTTCATCTGAACACCAGGACGCTCGTCTTCATCAGAAGACCAGCACTCTTGTCTTCATCTTCAGCTGAACAACAGGACCCTCGTCTTCATCAGAAGACCAGGACTCTCGTCTTCATCTGAACGCCAGGACCCTCGTCTTCATCTTCATCTGAATACCAGGACCTTCATCTTCACCTGAACACCAAGACTCTCGTCTTCATGTTCATCTTCATCTGAAGACCAGGATCTTCATCTTCATCTGAATACCAGGACCTTCATCTTCACCTGAACACCAAGACTCTCGTCTTCATGTTCATCTTCATCTGAAGACCAGGATCTTCATCTTCATCTGAAGACCAGGACTCTCATCTTCATCTGAAGACCAGGACCCTCATCTTCATCTGAATACCAGGACCTTCATCTTGACCTGAACACCAAGACTCTCGTCTTCATGTTCATCTGAACACCAGGACCCTCGTCTTCATCTTCATCCAAAGACCAGGACTCTCATCTTCATCTGAAGACCAGGACTCTCATCTTCATCTGAAGACCAGGACTCTCGTCTTCATCTGAATACCAGGACCTTCATCTTCACTTGAACACCAAGACTCTTGTCTTCATCTGAACACCAGGACTCTCGTCTTCATCTTCAGCTGAACACCAGGACCCTCGTCTTCATCTTCATCTGAATACCAGGACCTTCATCTTCACCTGAGCACCAAGACTCTCGTCTTCATGTTCATCTTCATCTGAAGACTAGGATCTTCATCTTCATCTGAAGACCAGGACTCTCATCTTCATCTGACGACCAGAATCCTCATCTTCATCTGAATACCAGGACCTTCATCTTCACTTGAACACCGAGACTCTTGTCTTCATCTTCATCTGAACACCAGGACTCTCGTCCTCCTGTTCATCTTCATCTGAAGACCAGGACTCTCATCTTCATCTGAACACCGGGACCTTCATCTTCACTTGAACACCAGGACTCTTGTCTTCATCTTCATCTGAAGACCAGGACTCTCGTCTTCATCTGAAGACCAAGACTCTCGTCTTCATCTTCATCTGAACACCAGGACCCTCGTCTTCATCTGAAGAACAGCACTGTCGTCTCATTCTTCACCTGAACACCAGGACTCTCGTCTTCCTGTTCATCTTCATCTGAAGACCAGGATCCTTATCTTCATCTTAAGACCAGGACTCTCATCTTCATCTGAATACCAGGACCTTCATCTTCACTTGAACACCAAGACTCTTGTCTTCATCTTCATCTGAAGACCAGGACTCTTGTCTTCATCTTCATCTGAACACCAGGACCCTCGTCTTCATCTTCATCTGAATACCAGGACCTTCATCTTCACCTGAACACCAAGACTCTCGTCTTCATGTTCATCTTCATCTGAAGACCAGGATCTTCATCTTCATCTGAAGACCAGGACTCTCATCTTCATCTGAAGACCAGGACCCTCATCTTCATCTGAATACCAGGACCTTCATCTTCACTTGAACACCAAGACTCTTGTCTTCATCTTCATCTGAAGACCAGGACTCTCGTCTTCATCTGAACACCAGGACTCTCGTCTTCCTGTTCATCTTCATCTGAAGACCAGGATCCTTATCTTCATCTGAAAACCAGGACTCTCATCTTCATCTGAACACCAGGACCTTCATCTTCACTTGAACACCAAGACTCTTGTCTTCATCTTCATCTGAAGACCAGGACCCTCGTCTTCATCTGAATACCAGGACCTTCATCTTCACTTGAACACCAACACTCTTGTCTTCATCTGAACACCAGGACCCTCGTCTTTATCTTCACTTCAACATTAAGACTCTTGTCTTCGTCTTCATCTTCATCTGAAGACCAGGACTCTCGTCTTCATGTGAAGACCAAGACTCTCGTCTTCATCTTCATCTGAACACCAGGACCCTCGTCTTCATCTTCATCTGAATACCAGGACCTTCATCTTCACTTGAACACAAAGACTCTTGTCTTCATCTGAAGACCAGGACTCTCGTCTTCCTGTTCATCTTCATCTGAAGACCAGGATCCTTATCTTCATCTGAAGACCAGGACTGTCATCTTCATCTTAACACCAGGACCTTGATCTTCACTTGAACACCAAGACTCTTGTCTTCATCTTCATCTGAAGACCAGGACCCTCGTCTTCATCTGAATACCAGAACCTTCATCTTCACTTGAACACCACGACTCTTGTCTTCATCTTCATCTGAACACCAGGACCCTCGTCTTCATCTGAAGACCAGGACTCTCGTCTTCATCTTCACCTGAACACCAGGACTCTCGTCTTTCTGTTCATCTTCATCTGAAGACCAGGATCCTCATCTTCATCTGAAGACCAGGACTCTCATCTTCATCTGAATACCAGGACCTTCATCTTCACTTGAACACCAAGACTCTTGTCTTCATCTTCATCTGAAGACCAGGACTCTTGTCTTCATCTTCATCTGAACACCAGGACCCTCATCTTCATCTTCATCTGAATACCAGGACCTTCATCTTCACCTGAACACCAAGACTCTCGTCTTCATGTTCATCTTCATCTGAAGACCAGGATCTTCATCTTCATCTGAAGACCAGGACTCTCATCTTCATCTGAAGACCAGGACCCTCATCTTCATCTGAATACCAGGACCTTCATCTTCACTTGAACACCAAGACTCTTGTCTTCATCTTCATCTGAAGACCTGGACTCTCGTCTTCATCTGAACACCAGGACTCTCGTCTTCCTGTTCATCTTCATCTGAAGACCAGGATCCTTATCTTCATCTGAAAACCAGGACTCTCATCTTCATCTGAACACCAGGACCTTCATCTTCACTTGAACACCAAGACTCTTGTCTTCATCTTCATCTGAAGACCAGGACCCTCGTCTTCATCTGAATACCAGGACCTTCATCTTCACTTGAACACCAACACTCTTGTCTTCATCTGAACACCAGAACCCTCGTCTTCATCTTCACTTCAACATTAAGACTCTTGTCTTCGTCTTCATCTTCATCTGAAGACCAGGACTCTCGTCTTCATGTGAAGACCAAGACTCTCGTCTTCATCTTCATCTGAACACCAGGACCCTCGTCTTCATCTTCATCTGAATACCAGGACCTTCATCTTCACTTGAACACCAAGACTCTTGTCTTCATCTGAAGACCAGGACTCTCGTCTTCCTGTTCATCTTCATCTGAAGACCAGGATCCTTATCTTCATCTGAAGACCAGGACTCTCATCTTCATCTGAACACCAGGACCTTGATCTTCACTTGAACACCAAGACTCTTGTCTTCATCTGAAGACCAGGACCCTCGTCTTCATCTGAATACCAGAACCTTCATCTTCACTTGAACACCAAGACTCTTGTCTTCATCTTCATCTGAACACCAGGACCCTCGTCTTCATCTGAAGACCAGGACTCTCGTCTTCATCTTCACCTGAACACCAGGACTCTCGTCTTTCTGTTCATCTTCATCTGAAGACCAGGATCCTCATCTTCATCTGAAGACCAGGACTCTCATCTTCATCTGAATACCAGGACATTCATCTTCACTTGAACACCAAGACTCTTGTCTTCATCTTCATCTGAAGACCAGGACTCTCGTCTTCATCTGAAGACCAGGACTCTCGTCTTCATCTTCAGCTGAACACCATTACCCTCGTCTTCATCTGAATACCAGGACCTTCATCTTCACCTGAACACCAAGACTCTCGTCTTCATGTTCATCTTCATCTGAAGACCAGGATCTTCATCTTCATCTGATGACAAGGACTCTCATCTTCATCTGAAGACCAGGACCCTCATCTTCATCTGAATAACAGGACCTTCATCTTCACTTGAACACCAAGACCCTTGTCTTCATCTGAAGACCAGGACTCTCGTCTACATCTGAAGACCAAGACGCTCGTCTTGATCTTCATCTGAAGACCAGGATCTTCATCTTCACTTGAACACCCAGACTCTTGTCTTCATCTGAACACCAGGACTCTCGTCTTCATCTTCAGCTGAACACCAGGACCCTCGTCTTCATCTTCATCTGAATACCAGGACCTTCATCTTCACCTGAGCACCAAGACTCTCGTCTTCATGTTCATCTTCATCTGAAGACTAGGATCTTCATCTTCATCTGAAGACCAGGACTCTCATCTTCATCTGACGACCAGAACCCTCATCTTCATCTGAATACCAGGACCTTCATCTTCACTTGAAAACCGAGACTCTTGTCTTCATCTTCATCTGAAGACCAGGACTCTCGTCTTCATCTGAAGACCAAGACTCTCGTCTTCATCTTCATCTGAACACCAGGACCCTCGTCTTCATCTGAAGACCAGGACTCTCGTCTTCATCTTCACCTGAACACCAGGACTCTCGTCTTTCTTTTCATCTTCATCTGAAGACCAGGATCCTCATCTTCATCTGAAGACCAGGACTCTCATCTTCATCTGAATACCAGGACCTTCATCTTCACTTGAACACCAAGACTCTTGTCTTCATCTTCATCTGAAGACCAGGACTCTTGTCTTCATCTTCATCTGAACACCAGGACCCTCGTCTTCATCTTCATCTGAATACCAGGACCTTCATCTTCACCTGAACACCAAGACTCTCGTCTTCATGTTCATCTTCATCTGAAGACCAGGATCTTCATCTTCATCTGAAGACCAGGACTCTCATCTTCATCTGAAGACCAGGACCCTCATCTTCATCTGAATACCAGGACCTTCATCTTCACTTGAACACCAAGACTCTTGTCTTCATCTTCATCTGAAGACCTGGACTCTCGTCTTCATCTGAACACCAGGACTCTCGTCTTCCTGTTCATCTTCATCTGAAGACAAGGATCCTTATCTTCATCTGAAAACCAGGACTCTCATCTTCATCTGAACACCAGGACCTTCATCTTCACTTGAACACCAAGACTCTTGTCTTCATCTTCATCTGAAGACCAGGACCCTCGTCTTCATCTGAATACCAGGACCTTCATCTTCACTTGAACACCAACACTCTTGTCTTCATCTGAACACCAGAACCCTCGTCTTCATCTTCACTTCAACATTAAGACTCTTGTCTTCGTCTTCATCTTCATCTGAAGACCAGGACTCTCGTCTTCATGTGAAGACCAAGACTCTCGTCTTCATCTTCATCTGAACACCAGGACCCTCGTCTTCATCTTCATCTGAATACCAGGACCTTCATCTTCACTTGAACACCAAGACTCTTGTCTTCATCTGAAGACCAGGACTCTCGTCTTCCTGTTCATCTTCATCTGAAGACCAGGATCCTCGTCTTCATCTGAATACCAGAACCTTCATCTTCACTTGAACACCAAGACTCTTGTCTTCATCTTCATCTGAACACCAGGACCCTCGTCTTCATCTGAAGACCAGGACTCTCCTCTTCATCTTCACCTGAACACCAGGACTCTCGTCTTTCTGTTCATCTTCATCTGAAGACCAGGATCCTCATCTTCATCTGAAGACCAGGACTCTCATCTTCATCTGAATACCAGGACCTTCATCTTCACTTGAACACCAAGACTCTTGTCTTCATCTTCATCTGAAGACCAGGACTCTCGTCTTCATCTGAAGACCAGGACTCTCGTCTTCATCTTCAGCTGAACACCATTACCCTCGTCTTCATCTTCATCTGAATACCAGGACCTTCATCTTCACCTGAACACCAAGACTCTCGTCTTCATGTTCATCTTCATCTGAAGACCAGGATCTTCATCTTCATCTGATGACAAGGACTCTCATCTTCATCTGAAGACCAGGACCCTCATCTACATCTGAATAACAGGACCTTCATCTTCACTTGAACACCAAGACCCTTGTCTTCATCTGAAGACCAGGACTCTCGTCTACATCTGAAGACCAAGACGCTCGTCTTCATCTTCATCTGAAGACCAGGATCTTCATCTTCACTTGAACACCCAGACTCTTGTCTTCATCTGAACACCAGGACTCTCGTCTTCATCTTCAGCTGAACACCAGGACCCTCGTCTTCATCTTCATCTGAATACCAGGACCTTCATCTTCACCTGAGCACCAAGACTCTCGTCTTCATGTTCATCTTCATCTGAAGACTAGGATCTTCATCTTCATCTGAAGACCAGGACTCTCATCTTCATCTGACGACCAGAACCCTCATCTTCATCTGAATACCAGGACCTTCATCTTCACTTGAAAACCGAGACTCTTGTCTTCATCTTCATCTGAAGACCAGGACTCTCGTCTTCATCTGAAGACCAAGACTCTCGTCTTCATCTTCATCTGAACACCAGGACTCTCGTCCTCCTGTTCATCTTCATCTGAAGACCAGGACTCTCATCTTCATCTGAACACCGGGACCTTCATCTTCACTTGAACACCAGGACTCTTGTCTTCATCTTCATCTGAAGACCAGGACTCTCGTCTTCATCTGAAGACCAAGACTCTCGTCTTCATCTTCATCTGAACACCAGGACCCTCGTCTTCATCTTCATCTGAATACCAGGACCTTCATCTTCACTTGAACACCAAGACTCTTGTCTTCATCTTCACCTGAACACCAGGACTATCGTCTTCATGTTCATCTTCATCTGAAGACCAGGATCTTCATCTGAAGACAGGGACTCTCATCTTCATCTGAAGACCAGGACCCTCATCTTCATCTGAATACCAGGACCTTCATCTTCACTTGAACACCAAGACTCTTGTCTTCATCTGAAGACCAGGACCCTCGTCTTCATCTGAATACCAGGACCTTCATCTTCACTTGAACACCAAGACTCTTGTCTTCATCTTCATCATAACACCAGGACCCTCGTCTTCATCTGAAGAACAGCACTGTCGTCTTATTCTTCACCTGAACACCAGGACTCTCGTCTTCCTGTTCATCTTCATCTGAAGACCAGGATCCTTATCTTCATCTTAAGACCAGGACTCTCATCTTCATCTGAATACCAGGACCTTCATCTTCACTTGAACACCAAGACTCTTGTCTTCATCTTCATCTGAAGACCAGGACTCTCGTCTTCATCTTCAGCTAAACACCAGGACCCTCGTCTTCATCTGAATACCAGGACCTTCATCTTCACTTGAACACCAAGACTCTTGTCTTCATCTTCATCTGAACACCAGTTCCCTCGTCTTCATCTGAAGACCAGCACTGTCGTCTTATTCTTCACCTGAACACCAGGACTCTCGTCTTCCTGTTCATCTTCATCTGAAGACCAGGATCCTTATCTTCATCTGAAGACCAGGACCCTCGTCTTCATCTGAATACCAGGACCTTCATCTTCACTTGAACACCAACACTCTTGTCTTCATCTTCATCTGAAGACCAGGACCCTCGTCTTCATCTGAATACCAGAACCTTCATCTTCACTTGAACACCAAGACTCTTGTCTTCATCTTCATCTGAACACCAGGACCCTCGTCTTCATCTGAAGACCAGGACTCTCGTCTTCATCTTCACCTGAACACCAGCACTCTCGTCTTTCTGTTCATCTTCATCTGAAGACCAGGATCCTCATCTTCATCTGAAGACCAGGACTCTCATCTTCATCTGAATACCAGGACCTTCATCTTCACTTGAACACCAAGACTCTTGTCTTCATCTTCATCTGAAGACCAGGACTCTCGTCTTCATCTTCAGCTAAACACCAGGACCCTCGTCTTCATCTTCATCTGAATACCAGGACCTTCATCTTCACTTGAACACCAAGACTCTTGTCTTCATCTTCATCTTCATCTGAACACCAGTTCCCTCGTCTTCATCTGAAGACCAGCACTGTCATCTTATTCTTCACCTGAACACCAGGACTCTCGTCTTCCTGTTCATCTTCATCTGAAGACCAGGATCCTTATCTTCATCTTAAGACCAGGACCCTCGTCTTCATCTGAATACCAGGACCTTCATCTTCACTTGAACACCAACACTCTTGTCTTCATCTTCATCTGAACACCAGGACGCTCATCTTCCTCAGAAGACCAGCACTCTTGTCTTCATCTTCAGCTGAACAACAGGACCCCTCGTCTTCATCAGAAGACCAGGACTCTCGTCTTCATCTGAACGCCAGGACCCTCGTCTTCATCTTCATCTGAATACCAGGACCTTCATCTTCACCTGAACACCAAGACTCTCGTCTTCATGTTCATCTTCATCTGAAGACCAGGATCTTCATCTTCATCTGAATACCAGGACCTTCATCTTCACCTGAACACCAAGACTCTCGTCTTCATGTTCATCTTCATCTGAAGACCAGGATCTTCATCTTCATCTGAAGACCAGGACTCTCATCTTCATCTGAAGACCAGGACCCTCATCTTCATCTGAATACCAGGACCTTCATCTTGACCTGAACACCAAGACTCTCGTCTTCATGTTCATCTGAACACCAGGACCCTCGTCTTCATCTTCATCCAAAGACCAGGACTCTCATCTTCATCTGAAGACCAGGACTCTCATCTTCATCTGAAGACCAGGACTCTCGTCTTCATCTGAATACCAGGACCTTCATCTTCACTTGAACACCAAGATTCTTGTCTTCATCTGAACACCAGGACTCTCGTCTTCATCTTCAGCTGAACACCAGGACCCTCGTCTTCATCTTCATCTGAATACCAGGACCTTCATCTTCACCTGAGCACCAAGACTCTCGTCTTCATGTTCATCTTCATCTGAAGACTAGGATCTTCATCTTCATCTGAAGACCAGGACTCTCATCTTCATCTGACGACCAGAACCCTCATCTTCATCTGAATACCAGGACCTTCATCTTCACTTGAACACCGAGACTCTTGTCTTCATCTTCATCTGAACACCAGGACTCTCGTCCTCCTGTTCATCTTCATCTGAAGACCAGGACTCTCATCTTCATCTGAACACCGGGACCTTCATCTTCACTTGAACACCAGGACTCTTGTCTTCATCTTCATCTGAAGACCAGGACTCTCGTCTTCATCTGAAGACCAAGACTCTCGTCTTCATCTTCATCTGAACACCAGGACCCTCGTCTTCATCTTCATCTGAAGACCAGGACTCTCGTCTTCATCTGAAGACCAAGACTCTCGTCTTCATCTTCATCTGAACACCAGGACCCTCGTCTTCATCTTCACTTGAACACCAAGACTCTTGTCTTCATCTTCACCTGAACACCAGGACTATCGTCTTCATGTTCATCTTCATCTGAAGACCAGGATCTTCATCTTCATCTGATGACAAGGACTCTCATCTTCATCTGAAGACCAGGACCCTCATCTTCATCTGAATAACAGGACCTTCATCTTCACTTGAACACCAAGACCCTTGTCTTCATCTGAAGACCAGGACTCTCGTCTACATCTGAAGACCAAGACGCTCGTCTTGATCTTCATCTGAAGACCAGGATCTTCATCTTCACTTGAACACCCAGACTCTTGTCTTCATCTGAACACCAGGACTCTCGTCTTCATCTTCAGCTGAACACCAGGACCCTCGTCTTCATCTTCATCTGAATACCAGGACCTTCATCTTCACCTGAGCACCAAGACTCTCGTCTTCATGTTCATCTTCATCTGAAGACTAGGATCTTCATCTTCATCTGAAGACCAGGACTCTCATCTTCATCTGACGACCAGAACCCTCATCTTCATCTGAATACCAGGACCTTCATCTTCACTTGAAAACCGAGACTCTTGTCTTCATCTTCATCTGAAGACCAGGACTCTCGTCTTCATCTGAAGACCAAGACTCTCGTCTTCATCTTCATCTGAACACCAGGACCCTCGTCTTCATCTGAAGACCAGGACTCTCGTCTTCATCTTCACCTGAACACCAGGACTCTCGTCTTTCTTTTCATCTTCATCTGAAGACCAGGATCCTCATCTTCATCTGAAGACCAGGACTCTCATCTTCATCTGAATACCAGGACCTTCATCTTCACTTGAACACCAAGACTCTTGTCTTCATCTTCATCTGAAGACCAGGACTCTTGTCTTCATCTTCATCTGAACACCAGGACCCTCGTCTTCATCTTCATCTGAATACCAGGACCTTCATCTTCACCTGAACACCAAGACTCTCGTCTTCATGTTCATCTTCATCTGAAGACCAGGATCTTCATCTTCATCTGAAGACCAGGACTCTCATCTTCATCTGAAGACCAGGACCCTCATCTTCATCTGAATACCAGGACCTTCATCTTCACTTGAACACCAAGACTCTTGTCTTCATCTTCATCTGAAGACCTGGACTCTCGTCTTCATCTGAACACCAGGACTCTCGTCTTCCTGTTCATCTTCATCTGAAGACCAGGATCCTTATCTTCATCTGAAAACCAGGACTCTCATCTTCATCTGAACACCAGGACCTTCATCTTCACTTGAACACCAAGACTCTTGTCTTCATCTTCATCTGAAGACCAGGACCCTCGTCTTCATCTGAATACCAGGACCTTCATCTTCACTTGAACACCAACACTCTTGTCTTCATCTGAACACCAGAACCCTCGTCTTCATCTTCACTTCAACATTAAGACTCTTGTCTTCGTCTTCATCTTCATCTGAAGACCAGGACTCTCGTCTTCATGTGAAGACCAAGACTCTCGTCTTCATCTTCATCTGAACACCAGGACCCTCGTCTTCATCTTCATCTGAATACCAGGACCTTCATCTTCACTTGAACACCAAGACTCTTGTCTTCATCTGAAGACCAGGACTCTCGTCTTCCTGTTCATCTTCATCTGAAGACCAGGATCCTTATCTTCATCTGAAGACCAGGACTCTCATCTTCATCTGAACACCAGGACCTTGATCTTCACTTGAACACCAAGACTCTTGTCTTCATCTGAAGACCAGGACCCTCGTCTTCATCTGAATACCAGAACCTTCATCTTCACTTGAACACCAAGACTCTTGTCTTCATCTTCATCTGAACACCAGGACCCTCGTCTTCATCTGAAGACCAGGACTCTCGTCTTCATCTTCACCTGAACACCAGGACTCTCGTCTTTCTGTTCATCTTCATCTGAAGACCAGGATCCTCATCTTCATCTGAAGACCAGGACTCTCATCTTCATCTGAATACCAGGACCTTCATCTTCACTTGAACACCAAGACTCTTGTCTTCATCTTCATCTGAAGACCAGGACTCTCGTCTTCATCTGAAGACCAGGACTCTCGTCTTCATCTTCAGCTGAACACCATTACCCTCGTCTTCATCTTCATCTGAATACCAGGACCTTCATCTTCACCTGAACACCAAGACTCTCGTCTTCATGTTCATCTTCATCTGAAGACCAGGATCTTCATCTTCATCTGATGACAAGGACTCTCATCTTCATCTGAAGACCAGGACCCTCATCTACATCTGAATAACAGGACCTTCATCTTCACTTGAACACCAAGACCCTTGTCTTCATCTGAAGACCAGGACTCTCGTCTACATCTGAAGACCAAGACGCTCGTCTTGATCTTCATCTGAAGACCAGGATCTTCATCTTCACTTGAACACCCAGACTCTTGTCTTCATCTGAACACCAGGACTCTCGTCTTCATCTTCAGCTGAACACCAGGACCCTCGTCTTCATCTTCATCTGAATACCAGGACCTTCATCTTCACCTGAGCACCAAGACTCTCGTCTTCATGTTCATCTTCATCTGAAGACTAGGATCTTCATCTTCATCTGAAGACCAGGACTCTCATCTTCATCTGACGACCAGAACCCTCATCTTCATCTGAATACCAGGACCTTCATCTTCACTTGAAAACCGAGACTCTTGTCTTCATCTTCATCTGAAGACCAGGACTCTCGTCTTCATCTGAAGACCAAGACTCTCGTCTTCATCTTCATCTGAACACCAGGACTCTCGTCCTCCTGTTCATCTTCATCTGAAGACCAGGACTCTCATCTTCATCTGAACACCGGGACCTTCATCTTCACTTGAACACCAGGACTCTTGTCTTCATCTTCATCTGAAGACCAGGACTCTCGTCTTCATCTGAAGACCAAGACTCTCGTCTTCATCTTCATCTGAACACCAGGACCCTCGTCTTCATCTTCATCTGAATACCAGGACCTTCATCTTCACTTGAACACCAAGACTCTTGTCTTCATCTTCACCTGAACACCAGGACTATCGTCTTCATGTTCATCTTCATCTGAAGACCAGGATCTTCATCTGAAGACAGGGACTCTCATCTTCATCTGAAGACCAGGACCCTCATCTTCATCTGAATACCAGGACCTTCATCTTCACTTGAACACCAAGACTCTTGTCTTCATCTGAAGACCAGGACCCTCGTCTTCATCTGAATACCAGGACCTTCATCTTCACTTGAACACCAAGACTCTTGTCTTCATCTTCATCTGAACACCAGGACCCTCGTCTTCATCTGAAGAACAGCACTGTCGTCTTATTCTTCACCTGAACACCAGGACTCTCGTCCTCCTGTTCATCTTCATCTGAAGACCAGGATCCTTATCTTCATCTTAAGACCAGGACTCTCATCTTCATCTGAATACCAGGACCTTCATCTTCACTTGAACACCAAGACTCTTGTCTTCATCTTCATCTGAAGACCAGGACTCTCGTCTTCATCTTCAGCTAAACACCAGGACCCTCGTCTTCATCTTCATCTGAATACCAGGACCTTCATCTTCACTTGAACACCAAGACTCTTGTCTTCATCTTCATCTGAAGACCTGGACTCTCGTCTTCATCTGAACACCAGGACTCTCGTCTTCCTGTTCATCTTCATCTGAAGACCAGGATCCTTATCTTCATCTGAAAACCAGGACTCTCATCTTCATCTGAACACCAGGACCTTCATCTTCACTTGAACACCAAGACTCTTGTCTTCATCTTCATCTGAAGACCAGGACCCTCGTCTTCATCTGAATACCAGGACCTTCATCTTCACTTGAACACCAACACTCTTGTCTTCATCTGAACACCAGAACCCTCGTCTTCATCTTCACTTCAACATTAAGACTCTTGTCTTCGTCTTCATCTTCATCTGAAGACCAGGACTCTCGTCTTCATGCATGTGAAGACCAAGACTCTCGTCTTCATCTTCATCTGAACACCAGGACCCTCGTCTTCATCTTCATCTGAATACCAGGACCTTCATCTTCACTTGAACACCAAGACTCTTGTCTTCATCTTCATCTGAAGACCAGGACTCTCGTCTTCCTGTTCATCTTCATCCGAAGACCAGGATCCTTATCTTCATCTGAAGGTCAGGACTCTCATCTTCATCTGAACACCAGGACATTGATCTTCACTTGAACACCAAGACTCTTGTCTTCATCTGAAGACCAGGACCCTCGTCTTCATCTGAATACCAGAACCTTCATCTTCACTTGAACACCAAGACTCTTGTCTTCATCTTCATCTGAACACCAGGACCCTCGTCTTCATCTGAAGACCAGGACTCTCCTCTTCATCTTCACCTGAACACCAGGACTCTCGTCTTTCTGTTCATCTTCATCTGAAGACCAGGATCCTCATCTTCATCTGAAGACCAGGACTCTCATCTTCATCTGAATACCAGGACCTTCATCTTCACTTGAACACCAAGACTCTTGTCTTCATCTTCATCTGAAGACCAGGACTCTCGTCTTCATCTGAAGACCAGGACTCTCGTCTTCATCTTCAGCTGAACACCATTACCCTCGTCTTCATCTTCATCTGAATACCAGGACCTTCATCTTCACCTGAACACCAAGACTCTCGTCTTCATGTTCATCTTCATCTGAAGACCAGGATCTTCATCTTCATCTGATGACAAGGACTCTCATCTTCATCTGAAGACCAGGACCCTCATCTACATCTGAATAACAGGACCTTCATCTTCACTTGAACACCAAGACCCTTGTCTTCATCTGAAGACCAGGACTCTCGTCTACATCTGAAGACCAAGACGCTCGTCTTCATCTTCATCTGAAGACCAGGATCTTCATCTTCACTTGAACACCCAGACTCTTGTCTTCATCTGAACACCAGGACTCTCGTCTTCATCTTCAGCTGAACACCAGGACCCTCGTCTTCATCTTCATCTGAATACCAGGACCTTCATCTTCACCTGAGCACCAAGACTCTCGTCTTCATGTTCATCTTCATCTGAAGACTAGGATCTTCATCTTCATCTGAAGACCAGGACTCTCATCTTCATCTGACGACCAGAACCCTCATCTTCATCTGAATACCAGGACCTTCATCTTCACTTGAAAACCGAGACTCTTGTCTTCATCTTCATCTGAAGACCAGGACTCTCGTCTTCATCTGAAGACCAAGACTCTCGTCTTCATCTTCATCTGAACACCAGGACTCTCGTCCTCCTGTTCATCTTCATCTGAAGACCAGGACTCTCATCTTCATCTGAACACCGGGACCTTCATCTTCACTTGAACACCAGGACTCTTGTCTTCATCTTCATCTGAAGACCAGGACTCTCGTCTTCATCTGAAGACCAAGACTCTCGTCTTCATCTTCATCTGAACACCAGGACCCTCGTCTTCATCTTCATCTGAATACCAGGACCTTCATCTTCACTTGAACACCAAGACTCTTGTCTTCATCTTCACCTGAACACCAGGACTATCGTCTTCATGTTCATCTTCATCTGAAGACCAGGATCTTCATCTGAAGACAGGGACTCTCATCTTCATCTGAAGACCAGGACCCTCATCTTCATCTGAATACCAGGACCTTCATCTTCACTTGAACACCAAGACTCTTGTCTTCATCTGAAGACCAGGACCCTCGTCTTCATCTGAATACCAGGACCTTCATCTTCACTTGAACACCAAGACTCTTGTCTTCATCTTCATCTGAACACCAGGACCCTCGTCTTCATCTGAAGAACAGCACTGTCGTCTTATTCTTCACCTGAACACCAGGACTCTCGTCTTCCTGTTCATCTTCATCTGAAGACCAGGATCCTTATCTTCATCTTAAGACCAGGACTGTCATCTTCATCTGAATACCAGGACCTTCATCTTCACTTGAACACCAAGACTCTTGTCTTCATCTTCATCTGAAGACCAGGACTCTTGTCTTCATGTTCATCTGAACACCAGGACCCTCGTCTTCATCTTCATCTGAATACCAGGACCTTCATCTTCACCTGAACACCAAGACTCTCGTCTTCATGTTCATCTTCATCTGAAGACCAGGATCTTCATCTTCATCTGAAGACCAGGACTCTCATCTTCATCTGAAGACCAGGACCCTCATCTTCATCTGAATACCAGGACCTTCATCTTCACTTGAACACCAAGACTCTTGTCTTCATCTTCATCTGAAGACCAGGACTCTCGTCTTCATCTGAACACCAGGACTCTCGTCTTCATCTTCAGCTGAACACCAGGACCCTCGTCTTCATCTTCATCTGAATACCAGGACCTTCATCTTCACCTGAGCACCAAGACTCTCGTCTTCATGTTCATCTTCATCTGAAGACTAGGATCTTCATCTTCATCTGAAGACCAGGACTCTCATCTTCATCTGACGACCAGAACCCTCATCTTCATCTGAATACCAGGACCTTCATCTTCACTTGAAAACCGAGACTCTTGTCTTCATCTTCATCTGAAGACCAGGACTCTCGTCTTCATCTGAAGACCAAGACTCTCGTCTTCATCTTCATCTGAACACCAGGACCCTCGTCTTCATCTGAAGACCAGGACTCTCGTCTTCATCTTCACCTGAACACCAGGACTCTCGTCTTTCTTTTCATCTTCATCTGAAGACCAGGATCCTCATCTTCATCTGAAGACCAGGACTCTCATCTTCATCTGAATACCAGGACCTTCATCTTCACTTGAACACCAAGACTCTTGTCTTCATCTTCATCTGAAGACCAGGACTCTTGTCTTCATCTTCATCTGAACACCAGGACCCTCGTCTTCATCTTCATCTGAATACCAGGACCTTCATCTTCACCTGAACACCAAGACTCTCGTCTTCATGTTCATCTTCATCTGAAGACCAGGATCTTCATCTTCATCTGAAGACCAGGACTCTCATCTTCATCTGAAGACCAGGACCCTCATCTTCATCTGAATACCAGGACCTTCATCTTCACTTGAACACCAAGACTCTTGTCTTCATCTTCATCTGAAGACCTGGACTCTCGTCTTCATCTGAACACCAGGACTCTCGTCTTCCTGTTCATCTTCATCTGAAGACCAGGATCCTTATCTTCATCTGAAAACCAGGACTCTCATCTTCATCTGAACACCAGGACCTTCATCTTCACTTGAACACCAAGACTCTTGTCTTCATCTTCATCTGAAGACCAGGACCCTCGTCTTCATCTGAATACCAGGACCTTCATCTTCACTTGAACACCAACACTCTTGTCTTCATCTGAACACCAGAACCCTCGTCTTCATCTTCACTTCAACATTAAGACTCTTGTCTTCGTCTTCATCTTCATCTGAAGACCAGGACTCTCGTCTTCATGTGAAGACCAAGACTCTCGTCTTCATCTTCATCTGAACACCAGGACCCTCGTCTTCATCTTCATCTGAATACCAGGACCTTCATCTTCACTTGAACACCAAGACTCTTGTCTTCATCTTCATCTGAAGACCAGGACTCTCGTCTTCCTGTTCATCTTCATCCGAAGACCAGGATCCTTATCTTCATCTGAAGGTCAGGACTCTCATCTTCATCTGAACACCAGGACATTGATCTTCACTTGAACACCAAGACTCTTGTCTTCATCTGAAGACCAGGACCCTCGTCTTCATCTGAATACCAGAACCTTCATCTTCACTTGAACACCAAGACTCTTGTCTTCATCTTCATCTGAACACCAGGACCCTCGTCTTCATCTGAAGACCAGGACTCTCCTCTTCATCTTCACCTGAACACCAGGACTCTCGTCTTTCTGTTCATCTTCATCTGAAGACCAGGATCCTCATCTTCATCTGAAGACCAGGACTCTCATCTTCATCTGAATACCAGGACCTTCATCTTCACTTGAACACCAAGACTCTTGTCTTCATCTTCATCTGAAGACCAGGACTCTCGTCTTCATCTGAAGACCAGGACTCTCGTCTTCATCTTCAGCTGAACACCATTACCCTCGTCTTCATCTTCATCTGAATACCAGGACCTTCATCTTCACCTGAACACCAAGACTCTCGTCTTCATGTTCATCTTCATCTGAAGACCAGGATCTTCATCTTCATCTGATGACAAGGACTCTCATCTTCATCTGAAGACCAGGACCCTCATCTACATCTGAATAACAGGACCTTCATCTTCACTTGAACACCAAGACCCTTGTCTTCATCTGAAGACCAGGACTCTCGTCTACATCTGAAGACCAAGACGCTCGTCTTCATCTTCATCTGAAGACCAGGATCTTCATCTTCACTTGAACACCCAGACTCTTGTCTTCATCTGAACACCAGGACTCTCGTCTTCATCTTCAGCTGAACACCAGGACCCTCGTCTTCATCTTCATCTGAATACCAGGACCTTCATCTTCACCTGAGCACCAAGACTCTCGTCTTCATGTTCATCTTCATCTGAAGACTAGGATCTTCATCTTCATCTGAAGACCAGGACTCTCATCTTCATCTGACGACCAGAACCCTCATCTTCATCTGAATACCAGGACCTTCATCTTCACTTGAAAACCGAGACTCTTGTCTTCATCTTCATCTGAAGACCAGGACTCTCGTCTTCATCTGAAGACCAAGACTCTCGTCTTCATCTTCATCTGAACACCAGGACTCTCGTCCTCCTGTTCATCTTCATCTGAAGACCAGGACTCTCATCTTCATCTGAACACCGGGACCTTCATCTTCACTTGAACACCAGGACTCTTGTCTTCATCTTCATCTGAAGACCAGGACTCTCGTCTTCATCTGAAGACCAAGACTCTCGTCTTCATCTTCATCTGAACACCAGGACCCTCGTCTTCATCTTCATCTGAATACCAGGACCTTCATCTTCACTTGAACACCAAGACTCTTGTCTTCATCTTCACCTGAACACCAGGACTATCGTCTTCATGTTCATCTTCATCTGAAGACCAGGATCTTCATCTGAAGACAGGGACTCTCATCTTCATCTGAAGACCAGGACCCTCATCTTCATCTGAATACCAGGACCTTCATCTTCACTTGAACACCAAGACTCTTGTCTTCATCTGAAGACCAGGACCCTCGTCTTCATCTGAATACCAGGACCTTCATCTTCACTTGAACACCAAGACTCTTGTCTTCATCTTCATCTGAACACCAGGACCCTCGTCTTCATCTGAAGAACAGCACTGTCGTCTTATTCTTCACCTGAACACCAGGACTCTCGTCTTCCTGTTCATCTTCATCTGAAGACCAGGATCCTTATCTTCATCTTAAGACCAGGACTGTCATCTTCATCTGAATACCAGGACCTTCATCTTCACTTGAACACCAAGACTCTTGTCTTCATCTTCATCTGAAGACCAGGACTCTTGTCTTCATGTTCATCTGAACACCAGGACCCTCGTCTTCATCTTCATCTGAATACCAGGACCTTCATCTTCACCTGAACACCAAGACTCTCGTCTTCATGTTCATCTTCATCTGAAGACCAGGATCTTCATCTTCATCTGAAGACCAGGACTCTCATCTTCATCTGAAGACCAGGACCCTCATCTTCATCTGAATACCAGGACCTTCATCTTCACTTGAACACCAAGACTCTTGTCTTCATCTTCATCTGAAGACCAGGACTCTCGTCTTCATCTGAACACCAGGACTCTCGTCTTCCTGTTCATCTTCATCTGAAGACCAGGATCCTTATCTTCATCTGAAGACCAGGACTCTCATCTTCATCTGAACACCAGGACCTTCATCTTCACTTGAACACCAAGACTCTTGTCTTCATCTTCATCTGAAGACCAGGACCCTCGTCTTCATCTGAATACCAGGACCTTCATCTTCACTTGAACACCAACACTCTTGTCTTCATCTGAACACCAGGACCCTCGTCTTCATCTTCACTTCAACATTAAGACTCTTGTCTTCGTCTTCATCTGAAGACCAGGACTCTCGTCTTCATGTGAAGACCAAGACTCTCGTCTTCATCCTCATCTGAACACCAGGACCCTCGTCTTCATCTTCATCTGAATACCAGGACCTTCATCTTCACTTGAACACCAAGACTCTTGTCTTCATCTGAAGACCAGGACTCTCGTCTTCCTGTTCATCTTCATCTGAAGACCAGGATCCTTATCTTCATCTGAAGACCAGGACTCTCATCTTCATCTGAACACCAGGACCTTGATCTTCACTTGAACACCAAGACTCTTGTCTTCATCTTCATCTGAAGACCAGGACCCTCGTCTTCATCTGAATACCAGAACCTTCATCTTCACTTGAACACCAAGACTCGTCTTCATCTTCATCTGAACACCAGGACCCTCGTCTTCATCTGAAGACCAGGACTCTCGTCTTCATCTTCACCTGAACACCAGGACTCTCGTCTTTCTGTTCATCTTCATCTGAAGACCAGGTTCCTCATCTTCATCTGAATACCAGGACCTTCATCTTCACTTGAACTCCAAGACTCTTGTCTTCATCTTCATCTGAAGACCAGTACTCTCGTCTTCATCTTCATCTGAACACCAGGACCCTCGTCTTCATCTTCATCTGAATACCAGGACCTTCATCTTCACTTGAACACCAAGACCCTTGTCTTCATCTTCATCTGAAGACCAGGACTCTTGTCTTCATCTTCATCTGAAGACCAGGACCCTCGTCTTCATCAGAAGACCAGGACTCTCGTCTTCATCTTCATCTGAACGCCACGACCCTCGTCTTCATCTTCATCTGAATACCAGGACCTTCATCTTCACCTGAACACCAAGACTCTCGTCTTCATGTTCATCTTCATCTGAAGACCAGGATCTTCATCTTCATCTGAAGACCAGGACCCTCATCTTCATATGAATACCAGGACCTTCATCTTCACTTGAACACCAAGACTCTTGTCTTCATCTTCATCTGAAGACAAGGACTCTCGTCTTCATCTGAATACCAGGACCTTCATCTTCACTTGAACACCAAGACTCTTGTCTTCATCTGAACACCAGGACCCTCGTCTTCATCTTCACTTCAACACCAAGACTCTTGTCTTCATCTTCATCTTCATCTGAAGACCAGGACTCTCGTCTTCATCTGAAGACCAAGACTCTCGTCTTCATCTTCATCTGAACACCAGGACCCTCGTCTTCATCTGAATACCAGGACCTTCATCTTCACTTGAACACCAAGACTCTTTTCTTCATCTGAAGACCAGGACCCTCGTCTTCATCTGAATACCAGGACCTTCATCTTCACTTGAACACCAAGACTCTTGTCTTCATCTTCACCTGAACACCAGGACTATCGTCTTCATGTTCATCTTCATCTGAAGACCAGGATCTTCATCTGAAGACCAGGACTCTCATCTTCATCTGAAGACCAGGACCCTCATCTTCATCTGAATACCAGGACCTTCATCTTCACTTGAACACCAAGACTCTTGTCTTCATCTTCATCTGAAGACCAGGACCCTCGTCTTCATCTGAATACCAGGACCTTCATCTTCACTTGAACACCAAGACTCTTGTCTTCATCTTCATCTTCATCTGAACACCAGGACCCTCGTCTTCATCTGAAGACCAGCACTGTCGTCTTATTCTTCACCTGAACACCAGGACTCTCGTCTTCTTGTTCATCTTCATCTGAAGACCAGGATCCTTATCTTCATCTTAAGACCAGGACTCTCATCTTCATCTGAATACCAGGACCTTCATCTTCACTTGAACACCAAGACTCTTGTCTTCATCTTCATCTGAAGACCAGGACCCTCGTCTTCATCTGAATACCAGGACCTTCATCCTCACTTGAACACCAACACTCTTGTCTTCATCTTCATCTGAACACCAGGACCCTCGTCTTCATCAGAAGACCAGCACTCTTGTCTTCATCTTCAGCTGAACACCAGGACCCTCGTCTTCCTTTTCGTTTGAAGACCAGGATCCTTATCTTCATCTTAAGACCAGGACTCTCATCTACATCTGAATAACAGGACCTTCATCTTCACTTGAACACCAAGACTTTTGTCTTCATCTTCATCTGAAGACCAGGACTCTCCTCTTCATCTGAAGACCAAGACTCTCGTCTTCATCTTCATCTGAACACCAGGACCCTCATCTTCATCTGAATACCAGGACCTTCATCTTCACTTGAACACCAAGACTCTTGTCTTCATCTTCATCTGAAGACCAGGACTCTCGTCTTCATCTTCACCTGAACACCAGGACTCTCGTCTTCCTGTTCATCTTCATCTGAAGACCAGGATCCTTATCTTCATCTGAAGACCAGGACTCTCATCTTCATCTGAATAACAGGACCTTCATCTTCACTTGAACACCAAGACTCTTGTCTTCATCTTCATCTGAACACCAGGACCCTCGTCTTCATCTGAAGACCAGCACTGTCGTCTTCATCTTCACCTGAACACCAGGACTCTCGTCTTCCTGTTCATCTTCATCTGAAGACCAGGATCCTTATCTTCATCTGAAGACCAGGACTCTCATCTTCATCTGAATAACAGGACCTTCATCTTCACTTGAACACCAAGACTCTTGTCTTCATCTTTGTCTGAACACCAGGACCCTCGTCTTCATCAGAAGACCAGCACTCTCGTCTTCATCTTCATCTGAACACCAGGACCCTCGTCTTCATCTTCATCTGAAGACCCGGATCTTCATCTTAATCCAATGACCAGGACTCTCATCTTCATCTGAAGACCAGGACTCTCATCTTCATCTTCATCTGAATGCCAGGACCTTCATCTTCACCTGAACACCAAGACTCTCGTCTTCAAGTTCATCTTCATCTGAAGACCAGGATCTTCATCTGAAGACCAGGACTGTCATCTTCATCTTAATACCAGGACCTTCATCTTCACTTGAACACCAAGACTCTTGTCTTCATCTTCATCTGAACACCAGGACCCTCGTCTTCATCTGAATACCAGGACCTTCATCTTCACTTGAACACCAAGACTCTTGTCTTCATCTTCATCTGAAGACCAGGACTCTCGTCTTCATCTTCACCTGAACACCAGGACTCTCGTCTTCCTGTTCATCTTCATCTGAAGACCAGGATCCTTATCTTCATCTGAAGACCAGGACTCTCATCTTCATCTGAATACCAGGACCTTCATCTTCACTTGAACACCAAGACTCTTGACTTCATCTTCATCTGAACACCAGGACCCTCGTCTTCATCTTCATCTGAATACCAGGACCTTCGTCTTCACCTGAGCACCAAGACTCTCGTCTTCATGTTCATCTTCATCTGAAGACCAGGATCTTCATCTTCATCCAAAGACCAGGACTCTCATCTTCATCTGAAGACCACGACTCTCATCTTCATCTGAAGACCAGGACTCTCGTCTTCATCTGAATACCAGGACCTTCATCTTCACTTGAACACCAAGACTCTTGTCTTCATCTGAACACCAGGACTCTCGTCTTCATCTTCATCTGAATACCAGGACCTTCATCTTCACCTGAGCACCAAGACTCTCGTCTTCATGTTCATCTTCATCTGAAGACTAGGATCTTCATCTTCATCTGAAGACCAGGACTCTCATCTTCATCTGACGACCAGAACCCTCATCTTCATCTGAATACCAGGACCTTCATCTTCACTTGAAAACCGAGACTCTTGTCTTCATCTTCATCTGAAGACCAGGACTCTCGTCTTCATCTGAAGACCAAGACTCTCGTCTTCATCTTCATCTGAACACCAGGACCCTCGTCTTCATCTGAAGACCAGGACTCTCGTCTTCATCTTCACCTGAACACCAGGACTCTCGTCTTTCTTTTCATCTTCATCTGAAGACCAGGATCCTCATCTTCATCTGAAGACCAGGACTCTCATCTTCATCTGAATACCAGGACCTTCATCTTCACTTGAACACCAAGACTCTTGTCTTCATCTTCATCTGAAGACCAGGACTCTTGTCTTCATCTGAACACCAGGACCCTCGTCTTCATCTTCATCTGAATACCAGGACCTTCATCTTCACCTGAACACCAAGACTCTCGTCTTCATGTTCATCTTCATCTGAAGACCAGGATCTTCATCTTCATCTGAAGACCAGGACTCTCATCTTCATCTGAAGACCAGGACCCTCATCTTCATCTGAATACCAGGACCTTCATCTTCACTTGAACACCAAGACTCTTGTCTTCATCTTCATCTGAAGACCTGGACTCTCGTCTTCATCTGAACACCAGGACTCTCGTCTTCCTGTTCATCTTCATCTGAAGACCAGGATCCTTATCTTCATCTGAAAACCAGGACTCTCATCTTCATCTGAACACCAGGACCTTCATCTTCACTTGAACACCAAGACTCTTGTCTTCATCTTCATCTGAAGACCAGGACCCTCGTCTTCATCTGAATACCATGACCTTCATCTTCACTTGAACACCAACACTCTTGTCTTCATCTGAACACCAGAACCCTCGTCTTCATCTTCACTTCAACATTAAGACTCTTGTCTTCGTCTTCATCTTCATCTGAAGACCAGGACTCTCGTCTTCATGTGAAGACCAAGACTCTCGTCTTCATCTTCATCTGAACACCAGGACCCTCGTCTTCATCTTCATCTGAATACCAGGACCTTCATCTTCACTTGAACACCAAGACTCTTGTCTTCATCTGAAGACCAGGACTCTCGTCTTCCTGTTCATCTTCATCTGAAGACCAGGATCCTTATCTTCATCTGAAGGCCAGGACTCTCATCTTCATCTGAACACCAGGACATTGATCTTCACTTGAACACCAAGACTCTTGTCTTCATCTGAAGACCAGGACCCTCGTCTTCATCTGAATACCAGAACCTTCATCTTCACTTGAACACCAAGACTCTTGTCTTCATCTTCATCTGAACACCAGGACCCTCGTCTTCATCTGAAGACCAGGACTCTCCTCTTCATCTTCACCTGAACACCAGGACTCTCGTCTTTCTGTTCATCTTCATCTGAATACCAGGATCCTCATCTTCATCTGAAGACCAGGACTCTCATCTTCATCTGAATACCAGGACCTTCATCTTCACTTGAACACCAAGACTCTTGTCTTCATCTTCATCTGAAGACCAGGACTCTCGTCTTCATCTGAAGACCAGGACTCTCGTCTTCATCTTCAGCTGAACACCATTACCCTCGTCTTCATCTTCATCTGAATACCAGGACCTTCATCTTCACCTGAACACCAAGACTCTCGTCTTCATGTTCATCTTCATCTGAAGACCAGGATCTTCATCTTCATCTGATGACAAGGACTCTCATCTTCATCTGAAGACCAGGACCCTCATCTACATCTGAATAACAGGACCTTCATCTTCACTTGAACACCAAGACCCTTGTCTTCATCTGAAAACCAGGACTCTCGTCTACATCTGAAGACCAAGACGCTCGTCTTCATCTTCATCTGAAGACCAGGATCTTCATCTTCACTTGAACACCCAGACTCTTGTCTTCATCTGAACACCAGGACTCTCGTCTTCATCTTCAGCTGAACACCAGGACCCTCGTCTTCATCTTCATCTGAATACCAGGACCTTCATCTTCACCTGAGCACCAAGACTCTCGTCTTCATGTTCATCTTCATCTGAAGACTAGGATCTTCATCTTCATCTGAAGACCAGGACTCTCATCTTCATCTGACGACCAGAACCCTCATCTTCATCTGAATACCAGGACCTTCATCTTCACTTGAAAACCGAGACTCTTGTCTTCATCTTCATCTGAAGACCAGGACTCTCGTCTTCATCTGAAGACCAAGACTCTCGTCTTCATCTTCATCTGAACACCAGGACTCTCGTCCTCCTGTTCATCTTCATCTGAAGACCAGGACTCTCATCTTCATCTGAACACCGGGACCTTCATCTTCACTTGAACACCAGGACTCTTGTCTTCATCTTCATCTGAAGACCAGGACTCTCGTCTTCATCTGAAGACCAAGACTCTCGTCTTCATCTTCATCTGAACACCAGGACCCTCGTCTTCATCTTCATCTGAATACCAGGACCTTCATCTTCACTTGAACACCAAGACTCTTGTCTTCATCTTCACCTGAACACCAGGACTATCGTCTTCATGTTCATCTTCATCTGAAGACCAGGATCTTCATCTGAAGACAGGGACTCTCATCTTCATCTGAAGACCAGGACCCTCATCTTCATCTGAATACCAGGACCTTCATCTTCACTTGAACACCAAGACTCTTGTCTTCATCTGAAGACCAGGACCCTCGTCTTCATCTGAATACCAGGACCTTCATCTTCACTTGAACACCAAGACTCTTGTCTTCATCTTCATCTGAACACCAGGACCCTCGTCTTCATCTGAAGAACAGCACTGTCGTCTTATTCTTCACCTGAACACCAGGACTCTCGTCTTCCTGTTCATCTTCATCTGAAGACCAGGATCCTTATCTTCATCTTAAGACCAGGACTCTCATCTTCATCTGAATACCAGGACCTTCATCTTCACTTGAACACCAAGACTCTTGTCTTCATCTTCATCTGAAGACCAGGACTCTTGTCTTCATCTTCATCTGAACACCAGGACCCTCGTCTTCATCTTCATCTGAATACCAGGACCTTCATCTTCACCTGAACACCAAGACTCTCGTCTTCATGTTCATCTTCATCTGAAGACCAGGATCTTCATCTTCATCTGAAGACCAGGACTCTCATCTTCATCTGAAGACCAGGACCCTCATCTTCATCTGAATACCAGGACCTTCATCTTCACTTGAACACCAAGACTCTTGTCTTCATCTTCATCTGAAGACCAGGACTCTCGTCTTCATCTGAACACCAGGACTCTCGTCTTCCTGTTCATCTTCATCTGAAGACCAGGATCCTTATCTTCATCTGAAGACCAGGACTCTCATCTTCATCTGAACACCAGGACCTTCATCTTCACTTGAACACCAAGACTCTTGTCTTCATCTTCATCTGAAGACCAGGACCCTCGTCTTCATCTGAATACCAGGACCTTCATCTTCACTTGAACACCAACACTCTTGTCTTCATCTGAACACCAGGACCCTCGTCTTCATCTTCACTTCAACATTAAGACTCTTGTCTTCGTCTTCATCTGAAGACCAGGACTCTCGTCTTCATGTGAAGACCAAGACTCTCGTCTTCATCCTCATCTGAACACCAGGACCCTCGTCTTCATCTTCATCTGAATACCAGGACCTTCATCTTCACTTGAACACCAAGACTCTTGTCTTCATCTGAAGACCAGGACTCTCGTCTTCCTGTTCATCTTCATCTGAAGACCAGGATCCTTATCTTCATCTGAAGACCAGGACTCTCATCTTCATCTGAACACCAGGACCTTGATCTTCACTTGAACACCAAGACTCTTGTCTTCATCTTCATCTGAAGACCAGGACCCTCGTCTTCATCTGAATACCAGAACCTTCATCTTCACTTGAACACCAAGACTCGTCTTCATCTTCATCTGAACACCAGGACCCTCGTCTTCATCTGAAGACCAGGACTCTCGTCTTCATCTTCACCTGAACACCAGGACTCTCGTCTTTCTGTTCATCTTCATCTGAAGACCAGGTTCCTCATCTTCATCTGAATACCAGGACCTTCATCTTCACTTGAACTCCAAGACTCTTGTCTTCATCTTCATCTGAAGACCAGTACTCTCGTCTTCATCTTCATCTGAACACCAGGACCCTCGTCTTCATCTTCATCTGAATACCAGGACCTTCATCTTCACTTGAACACCAAGACCCTTGTCTTCATCTTCATCTGAAGACCAGGACTCTTGTCTTCATCTTCATCTGAAGACCAGGACCCTCGTCTTCATCAGAAGACCAGGACTCTCGTCTTCATCTTCATCTGAACGCCACGACCCTCGTCTTCATCTTCATCTGAATACCAGGACCTTCATCTTCACCTGAACACCAAGACTCTCGTCTTCATGTTCATCTTCATCTGAAGACCAGGATCTTCATCTTCATCTGAAGACCAGGACCCTCATCTTCATATGAATACCAGGACCTTCATCTTCACTTGAACACCAAGACTCTTGTCTTCATCTTCATCTGAAGACAAGGACTCTCGTCTTCATCTGAATACCAGGACCTTCATCTTCACTTGAACACCAAGACTCTTGTCTTCATCTGAACACCAGGACCCTCGTCTTCATCTTCACTTCAACACCAAGACTCTTGTCTTCATCTTCATCTTCATCTGAAGACCAGGACTCTCGTCTTCATCTGAAGACCAAGACTCTCGTCTTCATCTTCATCTGAACACCAGGACCCTCGTCTTCATCTGAATACCAGGACCTTCATCTTCACTTGAACACCAAGACTCTTTTCTTCATCTGAAGACCAGGACCCTCGTCTTCATCTGAATACCAGGACCTTCATCTTCACTTGAACACCAAGACTCTTGTCTTCATCTTCACCTGAACACCAGGACTATCGTCTTCATGTTCATCTTCATCTGAAGACCAGGATCTTCATCTGAAGACCAGGACTCTCATCTTCATCTGAAGACCAGGACCCTCATCTTCATCTGAATACCAGGACCTTCATCTTCACTTGAACACCAAGACTCTTGTCTTCATCTTCATCTGAAGACCAGGACCCTCGTCTTCATCTGAATACCAGGACCTTCATCTTCACTTGAACACCAAGACTCTTGTCTTCATCTTCATCTTCATCTGAACACCAGGACCCTCGTCTTCATCTGAAGACCAGCACTGTCGTCTTATTCTTCACCTGAACACCAGGACTCTCGTCTTCTTGTTCATCTTCATCTGAAGACCAGGATCCTTATCTTCATCTTAAGACCAGGACTCTCATCTTCATCTGAATACCAGGACCTTCATCTTCACTTGAACACCAAGACTCTTGTCTTCATCTTCATCTGAAGACCAGGACCCTCGTCTTCATCTGAATACCAGGACCTTCATCCTCACTTGAACACCAACACTCTTGTCTTCATCTTCATCTGAACACCAGGACCCTCGTCTTCATCAGAAGACCAGCACTCTTGTCTTCATCTTCAGCTGAACACCAGGACCCTCGTCTTCCTTTTCGTTTGAAGACCAGGATCCTTATCTTCATCTTAAGACCAGGACTCTCATCTACATCTGAATAACAGGACCTTCATCTTCACTTGAACACCAAGACTTTTGTCTTCATCTTCATCTGAAGACCAGGACTCTCCTCTTCATCTGAAGACCAAGACTCTCGTCTTCATCTTCATCTGAACACCAGGACCCTCATCTTCATCTGAATACCAGGACCTTCATCTTCACTTGAACACCAAGACTCTTGTCTTCATCTTCATCTGAAGACCAGGACTCTCGTCTTCATCTTCACCTGAACACCAGGACTCTCGTCTTCCTGTTCATCTTCATCTGAAGACCAGGATCCTTATCTTCATCTGAAGACCAGGACTCTCATCTTCATCTGAATAACAGGACCTTCATCTTCACTTGAACACCAAGACTCTTGTCTTCATCTTCATCTGAACACCAGGACCCTCGTCTTCATCTGAAGACCAGCACTGTCGTCTTCATCTTCACCTGAACACCAGGACTCTCGTCTTCCTGTTCATCTTCATCTGAAGACCAGGATCCTTATCTTCATCTGAAGACCAGGACTCTCATCTTCATCTGAATAACAGGACCTTCATCTTCACTTGAACACCAAGACTCTTGTCTTCATCTTTGTCTGAACACCAGGACCCTCGTCTTCATCAGAAGACCAGCACTCTCGTCTTCATCTTCATCTGAACACCAGGACCCTCGTCTTCATCTTCATCTGAAGACCCGGATCTTCATCTTAATCCAATGACCAGGACTCTCATCTTCATCTGAAGACCAGGACTCTCATCTTCATCTTCATCTGAAGACCAGGATCCTTATCTTCATCTGAAGGCCAGGACTCTCATCTTCATCTGAACACCAGGACATTGATCTTCACTTGAACACCAAGACTCTTGTCTTCATCTGAAGACCAGGACCCTCGTCTTCATCTGAATACCAGAACCTTCATCTTCACTTGAACACCAAGACTCTTGTCTTCATCTTCATCTGAACACCAGGACCCTCGTCTTCATCTGAAGACCAGGACTCTCCTCTTCATCTTCACCTGAACACCAGGACTCTCGTCTTCCTGTTCATCTTCATCTGAAGACCAGGATCCTCATCTTCATCTGAAGACCAGGACTCTCATCTTCATCTGAATACCAGGACCTTCATCTTCACTTGAACACCAAGACTCTTGTCTTCATCTTCATCTGAAGACCAGGACTCTCGTCTTCATCTGAAGACCAGGACTCTCGTCTTCATCTTCATCTGAACACCAGGACCCTCGTCTTCATCTTCATCTGAATACCAGGACCTTCGTCTTCACCTGAGCACCAAGACTCTCGTCTTCATGTTCATCTTCATCTGAAGACCAGGATCTTCATCTTCATCCAAAGACCAGGACTCTCATCTTCATCTGAAGACCACGACTCTCATCTTCATCTGAAGACCAGGACTCTCGTCTTCATCTGAATACCAGGACCTTCATCTTCACTTGAACACCAAGACCCTTGTCTTCATCTGAAGACCAGGACTCTCGTCTACATCTGAAGACCAAGACGCTCGTCTTCATCTTCATCTGAAGACCAGGATCTTCATCTTCACTTGAACACCCAGACTCTTGTCTTCATCTGAACACCAGGACTCTCGTCTTCATCTTCAGCTGAACACCAGGACCCTCGTCTTCATCTTCATCTGAATACCAGGACCTTCATCTTCACCTGAGCACCAAGACTCTCGTCTTCATGTTCATCTTCATCTGAAGACTAGGATCTTCATCTTCATCTGAAGACCAGGACTCTCATCTTCATCTGACGACCAGAACCCTCATCTTCATCTGAATACCAGGACCTTCATCTTCACTTGAAAACCGAGACTCTTGTCTTCATCTTCATCTGAAGACCAGGACTCTCGTCTTCATCTGAAGACCAAGACTCTCGTCTTCATCTTCATCTGAACACCAGGACTCTCGTCCTCCTGTTCATCTTCATCTGAAGACCAGGACTCTCATCTTCATCTGAACACCGGGACCTTCATCTTCACTTGAACACCAGGACTCTTGTCTTCATCTTCATCTGAAGACCAGGACTCTCGTCTTCATCTGAAGACCAAGACTCTCGTCTTCATCTTCATCTGAACACCAGGACCCTCGTCTTCATCTTCATCTGAATACCAGGACCTTCATCTTCACTTGAACACCAAGACTCTTGTCTTCATCTTCACCTGAACACCAGGACTATCGTCTTCATGTTCATCTTCATCTGAAGACCAGGATCTTCATCTGAAGACAGGGACTCTCATCTTCATCTGAAGACCAGGACCCTCATCTTCATCTGAATACCAGGACCTTCATCTTCACTTGAACACCAAGACTCTTGTCTTCATCTGAAGACCAGGACCCTCGTCTTCATCTGAATACCAGGACCTTCATCTTCACTTGAACACCAAGACTCTTGTCTTCATCTTCATCTGAACACCAGGACCCTCGTCTTCATCTGAAGAACAGCACTGTCGTCTTATTCTTCACCTGAACACCAGGACTCTCGTCTTCCTGTTCATCTTCATCTGAAGACCAGGATCCTTATCTTCATCTTAAGACCAGGACTCTCATCTTCATCTGAATACCAGGACCTTCATCTTCACTTGAACACCAAGACTCTTGACTTCATCTTCATCTGAAGACCAGGACTCTTGTCTTCATCTTCATCTGAACACCAGGACCCTCGTCTTCATCTTCATCTGAATACCAGGACCTTCATCTTCACCTGAACACCAAGACTCTCGTCTTCATGTTCATCTTCATCTGAAGACCAGGATCTTCATCTTCATCTGAAGACCAGGACTCTCATCTTCATCTGAAGACCAGGACCCTCATCTTCATCTGAATACCAGGACCTTCATCTTCACTTGAACACCAAGACTCTTGTCTTCATCTTCATCTGAAGACCAGGACTCTCGTCTTCATCTGAACACCAGGACTCTCGTCTTCCTGTTCATCTTCATCTGAAGACCAGGATCCTTATCTTCATCTGAAGACCAGGACTCTCATCTTCATCTGAACACCAGGACCTTCATCTTCACTTGAACACCAAGACTCTTGTCTTCATCTTCATCTGAAGACCAGGACCCTCGTCTTCATCTGAATACCAGGACCTTCATCTTCACTTGAACACCAACACTCTTGTCTTCATCTGAACACCAGGACCCTCGTCTTCATCTTCACTTCAACATTAAGACTCTTGTCTTCGTCTTCATCTGAAGACCAGGACTCTCGTCTTCATGTGAAGACCAAGACTCTCGTCTTCATCCTCATCTGAACACCAGGACCCTCGTCTTCATCTTCATCTGAATACCAGGACCTTCATCTTCACTTGAACACCAAGACTCTTGTCTTCATCTGAAGACCAGGACTCTCGTCTTCCTGTTCATCTTCATCTGAAGACCAGGATCCTTATCTTCATCTGAAGACCAGGACTCTCATCTTCATCTGAACACCAGGACCTTGATCTTCACTTGAACACCAAGACTCTTGTCTTCATCTTCATCTGAAGACCAGGACCCTCGTCTTCATCTGAATACCAGAACCTTCATCTTCACTTGAACACCAAGACTCGTCTTCATCTTCATCTGAACACCAGGACCCTCGTCTTCGTCTGAAGACCAGGACTCTCGTCTTCATCTTCACCTGAACACCAGGACTCTCGTCTTTCTGTTCATCTTCATCTGAAGACCAGGTTCCTCATCTTCATCTGAATACCAGGACCTTCATCTTCACTTGAACTCCAAGACTCTTGTCTTCATCTTCATCTGAAGACCAGTACTCTCGTCTTCATCTTCATCTGAACACCAGGACCCTCGTCTTCATCTTCATCTGAATACCAGGACCTTCATCTTCACTTGAACACCAAGACCCTTGTCTTCATCTTCATCTGAAGACCAGGACTCTTGTCTTCATCTTCATCTGAAGACCAGGACCCTCGTCTTCATCAGAAGACCAGGACTCTCGTCTTCATCTTCATCTGAACGCCACGACCCTCGTCTTCATCTTCATCTGAATACCAGGACCTTCATCTTCACCTGAACACCAAGACTCTCGTCTTCATGTTCATCTTCATCTGAAGACCAGGATCTTCATCTTCATCTGAAGACCAGGACCCTCATCTTCATCTGAATACCAGGACCTTCATCTTCACTTGAACACCAAGACTCTTGTCTTCATCTTCATCTGAAGACAAGGACTCTCGTCTTCATCTGAATACCAGGACCTTCATCTTCACTTGAACACCAAGACTCTTGTCTTCATCTGAACACCAGGACCCTCGTCTTCATCTTCACTTCAACACCAAGACTCTTGTCTTCATCTTCATCTTCATCTGAAGACCAGGACTCTCGTCTTCATCTGAAGACCAAGACTCTCGTCTTCATCTTCATCTGAACACCAGGACCCTCGTCTTCATCTGAATACCAGGACCTTCATCTTCACTTGAACACCAAGACTCTTTTCTTCATCTGAAGACCAGGACCCTCGTCTTCATCTGAATACCAGGACCTTCATCTTCACTTGAACACCAAGACTCTTGTCTTCATCTTCACCTGAACACCAGGACTATCGTCTTCATGTTCATCTTCATCTGAAGACCAGGATCTTCATCTGAAGACCAGGACTCTCATCTTCATCTGAAGACCAGGACCCTCATCTTCATCTGAATACCAGGACCTTCATCTTCACTTGAACACCAAGACTCTTGTCTTCATCTTCATCTGAAGACCAGGACCCTCGTCTTCATCTGAATACCAGGACCTTCATCTTCACTTGAACACCAAGACTCTTGTCTTCATCTTCATCTTCATCTGAACACCAGGACCCTCGTCTTCATCTGAAGACCAGCACTGTCGTCTTATTCTTCACCTGAACACCAGGACTCTCGTCTTCTTGTTCATCTTCATCTGAAGACCAGGATCCTTATCTTCATCTTAAGACCAGGACTCTCATCTTCATCTGAATACCAGGACCTTCATCTTCACTTGAACACCAAGACTCTTGTCTTCATCTTCATCTGAAGACCAGGACCCTCGTCTTCATCTGAATACCAGGACCTTCATCCTCACTTGAACACCAACACTCTTGTCTTCATCTTCATCTGAACACCAGGACCCTCGTCTTCATCAGAAGACCAGCACTCTTGTCTTCATCTTCAGCTGAACACCAGGACCCTCGTCTTCATCTTCATCTGAATACCAGGACCTTCATCTTCACCTGAACACCAAGACTCTCGTCTTCATGTTCATCTTCACCTGAAGACCAGGATCTTCATCTTCATCTGAAGACCAGGACTCTCATCTTCATCTGAAGACCAGGACTCTCGTCTTCATCTGAAGTCCACGACTCTCGTCTTCATCTTCATCTGAACACCAGGACCCTCGTCTTCCTTTTCGTTTGAAGACCAGGATCCTTATCTTCATCTTAAGACCAGGACTCTCATCTACATCTGAATAACAGGACCTTCATCTTCACTTGAACACCAAGACTTTTGTCTTCATCTTCATCTGAAGACCAGGACTCTCCTCTTCATCTGAAGACCAAGACTCTCGTCTTCATCTTCATCTGAACACCAGGACCCTCATCTTCATCTGAATACCAGGACCTTCATCTTCACTTGAACACCAAGACTCTTGTCTTCATCTTCATCTGAAGACCAGGACTCTCGTCTTCATCTTCACCTGAACACCAGGACTCTCGTCTTCCTGTTCATCTTCATCTGAAGACCAGGATCCTTATCTTCATCTGAAGACCAGGACTCTCATCTTCATCTGAATAACAGGACCTTCATCTTCACTTGAACACCAAGACTCTTGTCTTCATCTTCATCTGAACACCAGGACCCTCGTCTTCATCTGAAGACCAGCACTGTCGTCTTCATCTTCACCTGAACACCAGGACTCTCGTCTTCCTGTTCATCTTCATCTGAAGACCAGGATCCTTATCTTCATCTGAAGACCAGGACTCTCATCTTCATCTGAATAACAGGACCTTCATCTTCACTTGAACACCAAGACTCTTGTCTTCATCTTTGTCTGAACACCAGGACCCTCGTCTTCATGTGAAGACCAAGACTCTCGTCTTCATCTTCATCTGAAGACCAGGACTCTCATCTTCATCTTCATCTGAATGCCAGGACCTTCATCTTCACCTGAACACCAAGACTCTCGTCTTCAAGTTCATCTTCATCTGAAGACCAGGATCTTCATCTGAAGACCAGGACTGTCATCTTCATCTTAATACCAGGACCTTCATCTTCACTTGAACACCAAGACTCTTGTCTTCATCTTCATCTGAACACCAGGACCCTCGTCTTCATCTGAATACCAGGACCTTCATCTTCACTTGAACACCAACACTCTTGTCTTCATCTGAACACCAGAACCCTCGTCTTCAGCTTCACTTCAACATTAAGACTCTTGTCTTCGTCTTCATCTTCATCTGAAGACCAGGACTCTCGTCTTCATCTTCACCTGAACACCAGGACTCTCGTCTTCCTGTTCATCTTCATCTGAAGACCAGGATCCTTATCTTCATCTGAAGACCAGGACTCTCATCTTCATCTGAATACCAGGACCTTCATCTTCACTTGAACACCAAGACTCTTGACTTCATCTTCATCTGAACACCAGGACCCTCGTCTTCATCTTCATCTGAATACCAGGACCTTCGTCTTCACCTGAGCACCAAGACTCTCGTCTTCATGTTCATCTTCATCTGAAGACCAGGATCTTCATCTTCATCCAAAGACCAGGACTCTCATCTTCATCTGAAGACCACGACTCTCATCTTCATCTGAAGACCAGGACTCTCGTCTTCATCTGAATACCAGGACCTTCATCTTCACTTGAACACCAAGACTCTTGTCTTCATCTGAACACCAGGACTCTCGTCTTCATCTTCATCTGAATACCAGGACCTTCATCTTCACCTGAGCACCAAGACTCTCGTCTTCATGTTCATCTTCATCTGAAGACTAGGATCTTCATCTTCATCTGAAGACCAGGACTCTCATCTTCATCTGACGACCAGAACCCTCATCTTCATCTGAATACCAGGACCTTCATCTTCACTTGAACACCGAGACTCTTGTCTTCATCTTCATCTGAAGACCAGGACTCTCGTCTTCATCTGAAGACCAAGACTCTCGTCTTCATCTTCATCTGAACACCAGGACTCTCGTCCTCCTGTTCATCTTCATCTGAAGACCAGGATCCTTATCTTCATCTGAAGACCAGGACTCTCATCTTCATCTGAACACCGTGACCTTCATCTTCACTTGAACACCAGGACTCTTGTCTTCATCTTCATCTGAAGACCAGGACCCTCGTCTTCATCTGAATACCAGGACCTTCATCTTCACTTGAACACCAAGACTCTTGTCTTCATCTTCACTTCAACACCAAGACTCTTGTCTTCATCTTCATCTGAAGACCAGGATTCTCGTCTTCATCTGAAGACCAAGACTCTCATCTTCATCTTCATCTGAACACCAGGACCCTCGTCTTCATCTTCATCTGAATACCAGGACCTTCATCTTCACTTGAACACCAAGACTCTTGTCTTCATCTTCATCTGAAGACCAGGACCCTCGTCTTCATCTGAATACCAGGACCTTCATCTTCACTTGAACACCAAGACTCTTGTCTTCATCTTCACCTGAACACCAGGACTATCGTCTTCATGTTCATCTTCATCTGAAGACCAGGATCTTCATCTGAAGACAGGGACTCTCATCTTCATCTGAAGACCAGGACCCTCATCTTCATCTGAATACCAGGACCTTCATCTTCACTTGAACACCAAGACTCTTGTCTTCATCTTCATCTGAACACCAGGACCCTCGTCTTCATCTGAAGAACAGCACTGTCGTCTTATTCTTCACCTGAACACCAGGACTCTCGTCTTCCTGTTCATCTTCATCTGAAGACCAGGATCCTTATCTTCATCTTAAGACCAGGACTCTCATCTTCATCTGAATACCAGGACCTTCATCTTCACTTGAACACCATGACTCTTGTCTTCATCTTCATCTGAAGACCAGGACTCTCGTCTTCATCTGAAGACCAGGACTCTCGTCTTCATCTTCAGCTGAACACCATTACCCTCGTCTTCATCTTCATCTGAATACCAGGACCTTCATCTTCACCTGAACACCAAGACTCTCGTCTTCATGTTCATCTTCATCTGAAGACCAGGATCTTCATCTTCATCTGATGACAAGGACTCTCATCTTCATCTGAAGACCAGGACCCTCATCTACATCTGAATAACAGGACCTTCATCTTCACTTGAACACCAAGACCCTTGTCTTCATCTGAAGACCAGGACTCTCGTCTACATCTGAAGACCAAGACGCTCGTCTTCATCTTCATCTGAAGACCAGGATCTTCATCTTCACTTGAACACCCAGACTCTTGTCTTCATCTGAACACCAGGACTCTCGTCTTCATCTTCAGCTGAACACCAGGACCCTCGTCTTCATCTTCATCTGAATACCAGGACCTTCATCTTCACCTGAGCACCAAGACTCTCGTCTTCATGTTCATCTTCATCTGAAGACTAGGATCTTCATCTTCATCTGAAGACCAGGACTCTCATCTTCATCTGACGACCAGAACCCTCATCTTCATCTGAATACCAGGACCTTCATCTTCACTTGAAAACCGAGACTCTTGTCTTCATCTTCATCTGAAGACCAGGACTCTCGTCTTCATCTGAAGACCAAGACTCTCGTCTTCATCTTCATCTGAACACCAGGACTCTCGTCCTCCTGTTCATCTTCATCTGAAGACCAGGACTCTCATCTTCATCTGAACACCGGGACCTTCATCTTCACTTGAACACCAGGACTCTTGTCTTCATCTTCATCTGAAGACCAGGACTCTCGTCTTCATCTGAAGACCAAGACTCTCGTCTTCATCTTCATCTGAACACCAGGACCCTCGTCTTCATCTTCATCTGAATACCAGGACCTTCATCTTCACTTGAACACCAAGACTCTTGTCTTCATCTTCACCTGAACACCAGGACTATCGTCTTCATGTTCATCTTCATCTGAAGACCAGGATCTTCATCTGAAGACAGGGACTCTCATCTTCATCTGAAGACCAGGACCCTCATCTTCATCTGAATACCAGGACCTTCATCTTCACTTGAACACCAAGACTCTTGTCTTCATCTGAAGACCAGGACCCTCGTCTTCATCTGAATACCAGGACCTTCATCTTCACTTGAACACCAAGACTCTTGTCTTCATCTTCATCTGAACACCAGGACCCTCGTCTTCATCTGAAGAACAGCACTGTCGTCTTATTCTTCACCTGAACACCAGGACTCTCGTCTTCCTGTTCATCTTCATCTGAAGACCAGGATCCTTATCTTCATCTTAAGACCAGGACTCTCATCTTCATCTGAATACCAGGACCTTCATCTTCACTTGAACACCAAGACTCTTGACTTCATCTTCATCTGAAGACCAGGACTCTTGTCTTCATCTTCATCTGAACACCAGGACCCTCGTCTTCATCTTCATCTGAATACCAGGACCTTCATCTTCACCTGAACACCAAGACTCTCGTCTTCATGTTCATCTTCATCTGAAGACCAGGATCTTCATCTTCATCTGAAGACCAGGACTCTCATCTTCATCTGAAGACCAGGACCCTCATCTTCATCTGAATACCAGGACCTTCATCTTCACTTGAACACCAAGACTCTTGTCTTCATCTTCATCTGAAGACCAGGACTCTTGTCTTCATCTGAACACCAGGACTCTCGTCTTCCTGTTCATCTTCATCTGAAGACCAGGATCCTTATCTTCATCTGAAAACCAGGACTCTCATCTTCATCTGAACACCAGGACCTTCATCTTCACTTGAACACCAAGACTCTTGTCTTCATCTTCATCTGAAGACCAGGACCCTCGTCTTCATCTGAATACCAGGACCTTCATCTTCACTTGAACACCAACACTCTTGTCTTCATCTGAACACCAGGACCCTCGTCTTCATCTTCACTTCAACATTAAGACTCTTGTCTTCGTCTTCATCTGAAGACCAGGACTCTCGTCTTCATGTGAAGACCAAGACTCTCGTCTTCATCCTCATCTGAACACCAGGACCCTCGTCTTCATCTTCATCTGAATACCAGGACCTTCATCTTCACTTGAACACCAAGACTCTTGTCTTCATCTGAAGACCAGGACTCTCGTCTTCCTGTTCATCTTCATCTGAAGACCAGGATCCTTATCTTCATCTGAAGACCAGGACTCTCATCTTCATCTGAACACCAGGACCTTGATCTTCACTTGAACACCAAGACTCTTGTCTTCATCTTCATCTGAAGACCAGGACCCTCGTCTTCATCTGAATACCAGAACCTTCATCTTCACTTGAACACCAAGACTCGTCTTCATCTTCATCTGAACACCAGGACCCTCGTCTTCGTCTGAAGACCAGGACTCTCGTCTTCATCTTCACCTGAACACAAGGACTCTCGTCTTTCTGTTCATCTTCATCTGAAGACCAGGATCCTCATCTTCATCTGAATACCAGGACCTTCATCTTCACTTGAACTCCAAGACTCTTGTCTTCATCTTCATCTGAAGACCAGTACTCTCGTCTTCATCTTCATCTGAACACCAGGACCCTCGTCTTCATCTTCATCTGAATACCAGGACCTTCATCTTCACTTGAACACCAAGACCCTTGTCTTCATCTTCATCTGAAGACCAGGACTCTTGTCTTCATCTTCATCTGAAGACCAGGACCCTCGTCTTCATCAGAAGACCAGGACTCTCGTCTTCATCTTCATCTGAACGCCACGACCCTCGTCTTCATCTTCATCTGAATACCAGGACCTTCATCTTCACCTGAACACCAAGACTCTCGTCTTCATGTTCATCTTCATCTGAAGACCAGGATCTTCATCTTCATCTGAAGACCAGGACCCTCATCTTCATCTGAATACCAGGACCTTCATCTTCACTTGAACACCAAGACTCTTGTCTTCATCTTCATCTGAAGACAAGGACTCTCGTCTTCATCTGAATACCAGGACCTTCATCTTCACTTGAACACCAAGACTCTTGTCTTCATCTGAACACCAGGACCCTCGTCTTCATCTTCACTTCAACACCAAGACTCTTGTCTTCATCTTCATCTTCATCTGAAGACCAGGACTCTCGTCTTCATCTGAAGACCAAGACTCTCGTCTTCATCTTCATCTGAACACCAGGACCCTCGTCTTCATCTGAATACCAGGACCTTCATCTTCACTTGAACACCAAGACTCTTTTCTTCATCTGAAGACCAGGACCCTCGTCTTCATCTGAATACCAGGACCTTCATCTTCACTTGAACACCAAGACTCTTGTCTTCATCTTCACCTGAACACCAGGACTATCGTCTTCATGTTCATCTTCATCTGAAGACCAGGATCTTCATCTGAAGACCAGGACTCTCATCTTCATCTGAAGACCAGGACCCTCATCTTCATCTGAATACCAGGACCTTCATCTTCACTTGAACACCAAGACTCTTGTCTTCATCTTCATCTGAAGACCAGGACCCTCGTCTTCATCTGAATACCAGGACCTTCATCTTCACTTGAACACCAAGACTCTTGTCTTCATCTTCATCTTCATCTGAACACCAGGACCCTCGTCTTCATCTGAAGACCAGCACTGTCGTCTTATTCTTCACCTGAACACCAGGACTCTCGTCTTCTTGTTCATCTTCATCTGAAGACCAGGATCCTTATCTTCATCTTAAGACCAGGACTCTCATCTTCATCTGAATACCAGGACCTTCATCTTCACTTGAACACCAAGACTCTTGTCTTCATCTTCATCTGAAGACCAGGACCCTCGTCTTCATCTGAATACCAGGACCTTCATCCTCACTTGAACACCAACACTCTTGTCTTCATCTTCATCTGAACACCAGGACCCTCGTCTTCATCAGAAGACCAGCACTCTTGTCTTCATCTTCAGCTGAACACCAGGACCCTCGTCTTCATCTTCATCTGAATACCAGGACCTTCATCTTCACCTGAACACCAAGACTCTCGTCTTCATGTTCATCTTCACCTGAAGACCAGGATCTTCATCTTCATCTGAAGACCAGGACTCTCATCTTCATCTGAAGACCAGGACTCTCGTCTTCATCTGAAGTCCACGACTCTCGTCTTCATCTTCATCTGAACACCAGGACCCTCGTCTTCCTTTTCGTTTGAAGACCAGGATCCTTATCTTCATCTTAAGACCAGGACTCTCATCTACATCTGAATAACAGGACCTTCATCTTCACTTGAACACCAAGACTTTTGTCTTCATCTTCATCTGAAGACCAGGACTCTCCTCTTCATCTGAAGACCAAGACTCTCGTCTTCATCTTCATCTGAACACCAGGACCCTCATCTTCATCTGAATACCAGGACCTTCATCTTCACTTGAACACCAAGACTCTTGTCTTCATCTTCATCTGAAGACCAGGACTCTCGTCTTCATCTTCACCTGAACACCAGGACTCTCGTCTTCCTGTTCATCTTCATCTGAAGACCAGGATCCTTATCTTCATCTGAAGACCAGGACTCTCATCTTCATCTGAATAACAGGACCTTCATCTTCACTTGAACACCAAGACTCTTGTCTTCATCTTCATCTGAACACCAGGACCCTCGTCTTCATCTGAAGACCAGCACTGTCGTCTTCATCTTCACCTGAACACCAGGACTCTCGTCTTCCTGTTCATCTTCATCTGAAGACCAGGATCCTTATCTTCATCTGAAGACCAGGACTCTCATCTTCATCTGAATAACAGGACCTTCATCTTCACTTGAACACCAAGACTCTTGTCTTCATCTTTGTCTGAACACCAGGACCCTCGTCTTCATGTGAAGACCAAGACTCTCGTCTTCATCTTCATCTGAAGACCAGGACTCTCATCTTCATCTTCATCTGAATGCCAGGACCTTCATCTTCACCTGAACACCAAGACTCTCGTCTTCAAGTTCATCTTCATCTGAAGACCAGGATCTTCATCTGAAGACCAGGACTGTCATCTTCATCTTAATACCAGGACCTTCATCTTCACTTGAACACCAAGACTCTTGTCTTCATCTTCATCTGAACACCAGGACCCTCGTCTTCATCTGAATACCAGGACCTTCATCTTCACTTGAACACCAACACTCTTGTCTTCATCTGAACACCAGAACCCTCGTCTTCAGCTTCACTTCAACATTAAGACTCTTGTCTTCGTCTTCATCTTCATCTGAAGACCAGGACTCTCGTCTTCATCTTCACCTGAACACCAGGACTCTCGTCTTCCTGTTCATCTTCATCTGAAGACCAGGATCCTTATCTTCATCTGAAGACCAGGACTCTCATCTTCATCTGAATACCAGGACCTTCATCTTCACTTGAACACCAAGACTCTTGACTTCATCTTCATCTGAACACCAGGACCCTCGTCTTCATCTTCATCTGAATACCAGGACCTTCGTCTTCACCTGAGCACCAAGACTCTCGTCTTCATGTTCATCTTCATCTGAAGACCAGGATCTTCATCTTCATCCAAAGACCAGGACTCTCATCTTCATCTGAAGACCACGACTCTCATCTTCATCTGAAGACCAGGACTCTCGTCTTCATCTGAATACCAGGACCTTCATCTTCACTTGAACACCAAGACTCTTGTCTTCATCTGAACACCAGGACTCTCGTCTTCATCTTCATCTGAATACCAGGACCTTCATCTTCACCTGAGCACCAAGACTCTCGTCTTCATGTTCATCTTCATCTGAAGACTAGGATCTTCATCTTCATCTGAAGACCAGGACTCTCATCTTCATCTGACGACCAGAACCCTCATCTTCATCTGAATACCAGGACCTTCATCTTCACTTGAACACCGAGACTCTTGTCTTCATCTTCATCTGAAGACCAGGACTCTCGTCTTCATCTGAAGACCAAGACTCTCGTCTTCATCTTCATCTGAACACCAGGACTCTCGTCCTCCTGTTCATCTTCATCTGAAGACCAGGATCCTTATCTTCATCTGAAGACCAGGACTCTCATCTTCATCTGAACACCGTGACCTTCATCTTCACTTGAACACCAGGACTCTTGTCTTCATCTTCATCTGAAGACCAGGACCCTCGTCTTCATCTGAATACCAGGACCTTCATCTTCACTTGAACACCAAGACTCTTGTCTTCATCTTCACTTCAACACCAAGACTCTTGTCTTCATCTTCATCTGAAGACCAGGATTCTCGTCTTCATCTGAAGACCAAGACTCTCATCTTCATCTTCATCTGAACACCAGGACCCTCGTCTTCATCTTCATCTGAATACCAGGACCTTCATCTTCACTTGAACACCAAGACTCTTGTCTTCATCTTCATCTGAAGACCAGGACCCTCGTCTTCATCTGAATACCAGGACCTTCATCTTCACTTGAACACCAAGACTCTTGTCTTCATCTTCACCTGAACACCAGGACTATCGTCTTCATGTTCATCTTCATCTGAAGACCAGGATCTTCATCTGAAGACAGGGACTCTCATCTTCATCTGAAGACCAGGACCCTCATCTTCATCTGAATACCAGGACCTTCATCTTCACTTGAACACCAAGACTCTTGTCTTCATCTTCATCTGAACACCAGGACCCTCGTCTTCATCTGAAGAACAGCACTGTCGTCTTATTCTTCACCTGAACACCAGGACTCTCGTCTTCCTGTTCATCTTCATCTGAAGACCAGGATCCTTATCTTCATCTTAAGACCAGGACTCTCATCTTCATCTGAATACCAGGACCTTCATCTTCACTTGAACACCATGACTCTTGTCTTCATCTTCATCTGAAGACCAGGACTCTCGTCTTCATCTGAACACCAGGACTCTCGTCTTCCTGTTCATCTTCATCTGAAGACCAGGATCTTCATCTTCATCCAAAGACCAGGACTCTCATCTTCATCTGAAGACCACGACTCTCATCTTCATCTGACGACCAGGACTCTCGTCTTCATCTGAATACCAGGACCTTCATCTTCACTTGAACACCAAGACTCTTGTCTTCATCTGAACACCAGGACTCTCGTCTTCATCTTCATCTGAATACCAGGACCTTCATCTTCACCTGAGCACCAAGACTCTCGTCTTCATGTTCATCTTCATCTGAAGACTAGGATCTTCATCTTCATCTGAAGACCAGGACTCTCATCTTCATCTGACGACCAGAACCCTCATCTTCATCTGAATACCAGGACCTTCATCTTCACTTGAACACCGAGACTCTTGTCTTCATCTTCATCTGAAGACCAGGACTCTCGTCTTCATCTGAAGACCAAGACTCTCGTCTTCATCTTCATCTGAACACCAGGACTCTCGTCCTCCTGTTCATCTTCATCTGAAGACCAGGATCCTTATCTTCATCTGAAGACCAGGACTCTCATCTTCATCTGAACACCGGGACCTTCATCTTCACTTGAACACCAGGACTCTTGTCTTCATCTTCATCTGAAGACCAGGACCCTCGTCTTCATCTGAATACCAGGACCTTCATCTTCACTTGAACACCAAGACTCTTGTCTTCATCTTCACTTCAACACCAAGACTCTTGTCTTCATCTTCATCTGAAGACCAGGATTCTCGTCTTCATCTGAAGACCAAGACTCTCATCTTCATCTTCATCTGAACACCAGGACCCTCGTCTTCATCTTCATCTGAATACCAGGACCTTCATCTTCACTTGAACACCAAGACTCTTGTCTTCATCTTCATCTGAAGACCAGGACCCTCGTCTTCATCTGAATACCAGGACCTTCATCTTCACTTGAACACCAAGACTCTTGTCTTCATCTTCATCTGAACACCAGGACCCTCGTCTTCATCTGAAGAACAGCACTGTCGTCTTATTCTTCACCTGAACACCAGGACTCTCGTCTTCCTGTTCATCTTCATCTGAAGACCAGGATCCTTATCTTCATCTTAAGACCAGGACTCTCATCTTCATCTGAATACCAGGACCTTCATCTTCACTTGAACACCAAGACTCTTGTCTTCATCTTCATCTGAAGACCAGGACTCTTGTCTTCATCTTCATCTGAACACCAGGACCCTCGTCTTCATCTTCATCTGAATACCAGGACCTTCATCTTCACCTGAACACCAAGACTCTCGTCTTCATGTTCATCTTCATCTGAAGACCAGGATCTTCATCTTCATCTGAAGACCAGGACTCTCATCTTCATCTGAATACCAGGACCTTCATCTTCACTTGAACACCAAGACTCTTGTCTTCATCTTCATCTGAAGACCAGGACCCTCGTCTTCATCTGAATACCAGGACCTTCATCTTCACTTGAACACCAACACTCTTGTCTTCATCTGAACACCAGGTCCCTCGTCTTCATCTTCACTTCAACATCAAGACTCTTGTCTTCGTCTTCATTTTCATCTGAAAACCAGGACTCTCGTCTTCATGTGAAGACCAAGACTCTCGTCTTCATCTTCATCTGAACACCAGGACCCTCGTCTTCATCTTCATCTGAATACCAGGACCTTCATCTTCACTTGAACACCAAGACTCTTGTCTTCATCTGAAGACCAGGACTCTCGTCTTCCTGTTCATCTTCATCTGAAGACCAGGATCCTTATCTTCATCTGAACACCAGGACCTTGATCTTCACTTGAACACCAAGACTCTTGTCTTCATCTTCATCTGAAGACCAGGACCCTCGTCTTCATCTGAATACCAGAACCTTCATCTTCACTTGAACACCAAGACTCTTGTCTTCATCTTCATCTGAACACCAGGACCCTCGTCTTCATCTGAAGACCAGGACTCTCGTCTTCATCTTCACCTGAACACCAGGACTCTCGTCTTTCTGTTCATCTTCATCTGAAGACCAGGATCCTCATCTTCATCTGAAGACCAGGACTCTCATCTTCATCTGAATACCAGGACCTTCATCTTCACTTGAACACCAAGACTCTTGTCTTCATCTTCATCTGAAGACCAGGACTCTCGTCTTCATCTTCAGCTGAACACCAGGACCCTCGTCTTCATCTTCATCTGAATACCAGGACCTTCATCTTCACTTGAACACCAAGACTCTTGTCTTCATCTTCATCTGAAGACCAGGACTCTCGTCTTCATCTTCAGCTAAACACCAGGACCCTCGTCTTCATCTTCATCTGAATACCAGGACCTTCATCTTCACTTGAACACCAAGACTCTTGTCTTCATCTTCATCTGAACACCAGTTCCCTCGTCTTCATCTGAAGACCAGCACTGTCGTCTTATTCTTCACCTGAACACCAGGACTCTCGTCTTCCTGTTCATCTTCATCTGAAGACCAGGATCCTTATCTTCATCTGAAGACCAGGACCCTCGTCTTCATCTGAATACCAGGACCTTCATCTTCACTTGAACACCAACACTCTTGTCTTCATCTTCATCTGAAGACCAGGACCCTCGTCTTCATCTGAATACCAGAACCTTCATCTTCACTTGAACACCAAGACTCTTGTCTTCATCTTCATCTGAACACCAGGACCCTCGTCTTCATCTGAAGACCAGGACTCTCGTCTTCATCTTCACCTGAACACCAGCACTCTCGTCTTTCTGTTCATCTTCATCTGAAGACCAGGATCCTCATCTTCATCTGAAGACCAGGACTCTCATCTTCATCTGAATACCAGGACCTTCATCTTCACTTGAACACCAAGACTCTTGTCTTCATCTTCATCTGAAGACCAGGACTCTCGTCTTCATCTTCAGCTAAACACCAGGACCCTCGTCTTCATCTTCATCTGAATACCAGGACCTTCATCTTCACTTGAACACCAAGACTCTTGTCTTCATCTTCATCTGAACACCAGTTCCCTCGTCTTCATCTGAAGACCAGCACTGTCGTCTTATTCTTCACCTGAACACCTGGACTCTCGTCTTCCTGTTCATCTTCATCTGAAGACCAGGATCCTTATCTTCATCTTAAGACCAGGACCCTCGTCTTCATCTGAATACCAGGACCTTCATCTTCACTTGAACACCAACACTCTTGTCTTCATCTTCATCTGAACACCAGGACGCTCGTCTTCATCAGAAGACCAGCACTCTTGTCTTCATCTTCAGCTGAACAACAGGACCCTCGTCTTCATCAGAGGACCAGGACTCTCGTCTTCATCTGAACGCCAGGACCCTCGTCTTCATCTTCATCTGAATACCAGGACCTTCATCTTCACCTGAACACCAAGACTCTCGTCTTCATGTTCATCTTCATCTGAAGACCAGGATCTTCATCTTCATCTGAATACCAGGACCTTCATCTTCACCTGAACACCAAGACTCTCGTCTTCATGTTCATCTTCATCTGAAGACCAGGATCTTCATCTTCATCTGAAGACCAGGACTCTCATCTTCATCTGAAGACCAGGACCCTCATCTTCATCTGAATACCAGGACCTTCATCTTGACCTGAACACCAAGACTCTCGTCTTCATGTTCATCTGAACACCAGGACCCTCGTCTTCATCTTCATCCAAAGACCAGGACTATCATCTTCATCTGAAGACCAGGACTCTCATCTTCATCTGAAGACCAGGACTCTCGTCTTCATCTGAATACCAGGACCTTCATCTTCACTTGAACACCAAGACTCTTGTCTTCATCTGAACACCAGGACTCTCGTCTTCATCTTCAGCTGAACACCAGGACCCTCGTCTTCATCTTCATCTGAATACCAGGACCTTCATCTTCACCTGAGCACCAAGACTCTCGTCTTCATGTTCATCTTCATCTGAAGACTAGGATCTTCATCTTCATCTGAAGACCAGGACTCTCATCTTCATCTGACGACCAGAACCCTCATCTTCATCTGAATACCAGGACCTTCATCTTCACTTGAACACCGAGACTCTTGTCTTCATCTTCATCTGAACACCAGGACTCTCGTCCTCCTGTTCATCTTCATCTGAAGACCAGGACTCTCATCTTCATCTGAACACCGGGACCTTCATCTTCACTTGAACACCAGGACTCTTGTCTTCATCTTCATCTGAAGACCAGGACTCTCGTCTTCATCTGAAGACCAAGACTCTCGTCTTCATCTTCATCTGAACACCAGGACCCTCGTCTTCATCTGAAGAACAGCACTGTCGTCTCATTCTTCACCTGAACACCAGGACTCTCGTCTTCCTGTTCATCTTCATCTGAAGACCAGGATCCTTATCTTCATCTTAAGACCAGGACTCTCATCTTCATCTGAATACCAGGACCTTCATCTTCACTTGAACACCAAGACTCTTGTCTTCATCTTCATCTGAAGACCAGGACTCTTGTCTTCATCTTCATCTGAACACCAGGACCCTCGTCTTCATCTTCATCTGAATACCAGGACCTTCATCTTCACCTGAACACCAAGACTCTCGTCTTCATGTTCATCTTCATCTGAAGACCAGGATCTTCATCTTCATCTGAAGACCAGGACTCTCATCTTCATCTGAAGACCAGGACCCTCATCTTCATCTGAATACCAGGACCTTCATCTTCACTTGAACACCAAGACTCTTGTCTTCATCTTCATCTGAAGACCAGGACTCTCGTCTTCATCTGAACACCAGGACTCTCGTCTTCCTGTTCATCTTCATCTGAAGACCAGGATCCTTATCTTCATCTGAAAACCAGGACTCTCATCTTCATCTGAACACCAGGACCTTCATCTTCACTTGAACACCAAGACTCTTGTCTTCATCTTCATCTGAAGACCAGGACCCTCGTCTTCATCTGAATACCAGGACCTTCATCTTCACTTGAACACCAACACTCTTGTCTTCATCTGAACACCAGGACCCTCGTCTTTATCTTCACTTCAACATTAAGACTCTTGTCTTCGTCTTCATCTTCATCTGAAGACCAGGACTCTCGTCTTCATGTGAAGACCAAGACTCTCGTCTTCATCTTCATCTGAACACCAGGACCCTCGTCTTCATCTTCATCTGAATACCAGGACCTTCATCTTCACTTGAACACAAAGACTCTTGTCTTCATCTGAAGACCAGGACTCTCGTCTTCCTGTTCATCTTCATCTGAAGACCAGGATCCTTATCTTCATCTGAAGACCAGGACTGTCATCTTCATCTTAACACCAGGACCTTGATCTTCACTTGAACACCAAGACTCTTGTCTTCATCTTCATCTGAAGACCAGGACCCTCGTCTTCATCTGAATACCAGAACCTTCATCTTCACTTGAACACCAAGACTCTTGTCTTCATCTTCATCTGAACACCAGGACCCTCGTCTTCATCTGAAGACCAGGACTCTCGTCTTCATCTTCACCTGAACACCAGGACTCTCGTCTTTCTGTTCATCTTCATCTGAAGACCAGGATCCTCATCTTCATCTGAAGACCAGGACTCTCATCTTCATCTGAATACCAGGACCTTCATCTTCACTTGAACACCAAGACTCTTGTCTTCATCTTCATCTGAAGACCAGGACTCTTGTCTTCATCTTCATCTGAACACCAGGACCCTCATCTTCATCTTCATCTGAATACCAGGACCTTCATCTTCACCTGAACACCAAGACTCTCGTCTTCATGTTCATCTTCATCTGAAGACCAGGATCTTCATCTTCATCTGAAGACCAGGACTCTCATCTTCATCTGAAGACCAGGACCCTCATCTTCATCTGAATACCAGGACCTTCATCTTCACTTGAACACCAAGACTCTTGTCTTCATCTTCATCTGAAGACCTGGACTCTCGTCTTCATCTGAACACCAGGACTCTCGTCTTCCTGTTCATCTTCATCTGAAGACCAGGATCCTTATCTTCATCTGAAAACCAGGACTCTCATCTTCATCTGAACACCAGGACCTTCATCTTCACTTGAACACCAAGACTCTTGTCTTCATCTTCATCTGAAGACCAGGACCCTCGTCTTCATCTGAATACCAGGACCTTCATCTTCACTTGAACACCAACACTCTTGTCTTCATCTGAACACCAGAACCCTCGTCTTCATCTTCACTTCAACATTAAGACTCTTGTCTTCGTCTTCATCTTCATCTGAAGACCAGGACTCTCGTCTTCATGTGAAGACCAAGACTCTCGTCTTCATCTTCATCTGAACACCAGGACCCTCGTCTTCATCTTCATCTGAATACCAGGACCTTCATCTTCACTTGAACACCAAGACTCTTGTCTTCATCTGAAGACCAGGACTCTCGTCTTCCTGTTCATCTTCATCTGAAGACCAGGATCCTTATCTTCATCTGAAGACCAGGACTCTCATCTTCATCTGAACACCAGGACCTTGATCTTCACTTGAACACCAAGACTCTTGTCTTCATCTGAAGACCAGGACCCTCGTCTTCATCTGAATACCAGAACCTTCATCTTCACTTGAACACCAAGACTCTTGTCTTCATCTTCATCTGAACACCAGGACCCTCGTCTTCATCTGAAGACCAGGACTCTCGTCTTCATCTTCACCTGAACACCAGGACTCTCGTCTTTCTGTTCATCTTCATCTGAAGACCAGGATCCTCATCTTCATCTGAAGACCAGGACTCTCATCTTCATCTGAATACCAGGACATTCATCTTCACTTGAACACCAAGACTCTTGTCTTCATCTTCATCTGAAGACCAGGACTCTCGTCTTCATCTGAAGACCAGGACTCTCGTCTTCATCTTCAGCTGAACACCATTACCCTCGTCTTCATCTTCATCTGAATACCAGGACCTTCATCTTCACCTGAACACCAAGACTCTCGTCTTCATGTTCATCTTCATCTGAAGACCAGGATCTTCATCTTCATCTGATGACAAGGACTCTCATCTTCATCTGAAGACCAGGACCCTCATCTACATCTGAATAACAGGACCTTCATCTTCACTTGAACACCAAGACCCTTGTCTTCATCTGAAGACCAGGACTCTCGTCTACATCTGAAGACCAAGACGCTCGTCTTCATCTTCATCTGAAGACCAGGATCTTCATCTTCACTTGAACACCCAGACTCTTGTCTTCATCTGAACACCAGGACTCTCGTCTTCATCTTCAGCTGAACACCAGGACCCTCGTCTTCATCTTCATCTGAATACCAGGACCTTCATCTTCACCTGAGCACCAAGACTCTCGTCTTCATGTTCATCTTCATCTGAAGACTAGGATCTTCATCTTCATCTGAAGACCAGGACTCTCATCTTCATCTGACGACCAGAACCCTCATCTTCATCTGAATACCAGGACCTTCATCTTCACTTGAAAACCGAGACTCTTGTCTTCATCTTCATCTGAAGACCAGGACTCTCGTCTTCATCTGAAGACCAAGACTCTCGTCTTCATCTTCATCTGAACACCAGGACTCTCGTCCTCCTGTTCATCTTCATCTGAAGACCAGGACTCTCATCTTCATCTGAACACCGGGACCTTCATCTTCACTTGAACACCAGGACTCTTGTCTTCATCTTCATCTGAAGACCAGGACTCTCGTCTTCATCTGAAGACCAAGACTCTCGTCTTCATCTTCATCTGAACACCAGGACCCTCGTCTTCATCTTCATCTGAATACCAGGACCTTCATCTTCACTTGAACACCAAGACTCTTGTCTTCATCTTCACCTGAACACCAGGACTATCGTCTTCATGTTCATCTTCATCTGAAGACCAGGATCTTCATCTGAAGACAGGGACTCTCATCTTCATCTGAAGACCAGGACCCTCATCTTCATCTGAATACCAGGACCTTCATCTTCACTTGAACACCAAGACTCTTGTCTTCATCTGAAGACCAGGACCCTCGTCTTCATCTGAATACCAGGACCTTCATCTTCACTTGAACACCAAGACTCTTGTCTTCATCTTCATCATAACACCAGGACCCTCGTCTTCATCTGAAGAACAGCACTGTCGTCTTATTCTTCACCTGAACACCAGGACTCTCGTCTTCCTGTTCATCTTCATCTGAAGACCAGGATCCTTATCTTCATCTTAAGACCAGGACTCTCATCTTCATCTGAATACCAGGACCTTCATCTTCACTTGAACACCAAGACTCTTGTCTTCATCTTCATCTGAAGACCAGGACTCTCGTCTTCATCTTCAGCTAAACACCAGGACCCTCGTCTTCATCTGAATACCAGGACCTTCATCTTCACTTGAACACCAAGACTCTTGTCTTCATCTTCATCTGAACACCAGTTCCCTCGTCTTCATCTGAAGACCAGCACTGTCGTCTTATTCTTCACCTGAACACCAGGACTCTCGTCTTCCTGTTCATCTTCATCTGAAGACCAGGATCCTTATCTTCATCTGAAGACCAGGATCCTTATCTTCATCTGAAAACCAGGACTCTCATCTTCATCTGAACACCAGGACCTTCATCTTCACTTGAACACCAAGACTCTTGTCTTCATCTTCATCTGAAGACCAGGACCCTCGTCTTCATCTGAATACCAGGACCTTCATCTTCACTTGAACACCAACACTCTTGTCTTCATCTGAACACCAGAACCCTCGTCTTCATCTTCACTTCAACATTAAGACTCTTGTCTTCGTCTTCATCTTCATCTGAAGACCAGGACTCTCGTCTTCATGTGAAGACCAAGACTCTCGTCTTCATCTTCATCTGAACACCAGGACCCTCGTCTTCATCTTCATCTGAATACCAGGACCTTCATCTTCACTTGAACACCAAGACTCTTGTCTTCATCTGAAGACCAGGACTCTCGTCTTCCTGTTCATCTTCATCTGAAGACCAGGATCCTTATCTTCATCTGAAGGCCAGGACTCTCATCTTCATCTGAACACCAGGACATTGATCTTCACTTGAACACCAAGACTCTTGTCTTCATCTGAAGACCAGGACCCTCGTCTTCATCTGAATACCAGAACCTTCATCTTCACTTGAACACCAAGACTCTTGTCTTCATCTTCATCTGAACACCAGGACCCTCGTCTTCATCTGAAGACCAGGACTCTCCTCTTCATCTTCACCTGAACACCAGGACTCTCGTCTTTCTGTTCATCTTCATCTGAAGACCAGGATCCTCATCTTCATCTGAAGACCAGGACTCTCATCTTCATCTGAATACCAGGACCTTCATCTTCACTTGAACACCAAGACTCTTGTCTTCATCTTCATCTGAAGACCAGGACTCTCGTCTTCATCTGAAGACCAGGACTCTCGTCTTCATCTTCAGCTGAACACCATTACCCTCGTCTTCATCTTCATCTGAATACCAGGACCTTCATCTTCACCTGAACACCAAGACTCTCGTCTTCATGTTCATCTTCATCTGAAGACCAGGATCTTCATCTTCATCTGATGACAAGGACTCTCATCTTCATCTGAAGACCAGGACCCTCATCTACATCTGAATAACAGGACCTTCATCTTCACTTGAACACCAAGACCCTTGTCTTCATCTGAAGACCAGGACTCTCGTCTACATCTGAAGACCAAGACGCTCGTCTTCATCTTCATCTGAAGACCAGGATCTTCATCTTCACTTGAACACCCAGACTCTTGTCTTCATCTGAACACCAGGACTCTCGTCTTCATCTTCAGCTGAACACCAGGACCCTCGTCTTCATCTTCATCTGAATACCAGGACCTTCATCTTCACCTGAGCACCAAGACTCTCGTCTTCATGTTCATCTTCATCTGAAGACTAGGATCTTCATCTTCATCTGAAGACCAGGACTCTCATCTTCATCTGACGACCAGAACCCTCATCTTCATCTGAATACCAGGACCTTCATCTTCACTTGAAAACCGAGACTCTTGTCTTCATCTTCATCTGAAGACCAGGACTCTCGTCTTCATCTGAAGACCAAGACTCTCGTCTTCATCTTCATCTGAACACCAGGACTCTCGTCCTCCTGTTCATCTTCATCTGAAGACCAGGACTCTCATCTTCATCTGAACACCGGGACCTTCATCTTCACTTGAACACCAGGACTCTTGTCTTCATCTTCATCTGAAGACCAGGACTCTCGTCTTCATCTGAAGACCAAGACTCTCGTCTTCATCTTCATCTGAACACCAGGACCCTCGTCTTCATCTTCATCTGAATACCAGGACCTTCATCTTCACTTGAACACCAAGACTCTTGTCTTCATCTTCACCTGAACACCAGGACTATCGTCTTCATGTTCATCTTCATCTGAAGACCAGGATCTTCATCTGAAGACAGGGACTCTCATCTTCATCTGAAGACCAGGACCCTCATCTTCATCTGAATACCAGGACCTTCATCTTCACTTGAACACCAAGACTCTTGTCTTCATCTGAAGACCAGGACCCTCGTCTTCATCTGAATACCAGGACCTTCATCTTCACTTGAACACCAAGACTCTTGTCTTCATCTTCATCTGAACACCAGGACCCTCGTCTTCATCTGAAGAACAGCACTGTCGTCTCATTCTTCACCTGAACACCAGGACTCTCGTCTTCCTTTTCATCTTCATCTCAAGACCAGGATCCTTATCTTCATCTTAAGACCAGGACTCTCATCTTCATCTGAATACCAGGACCTTCATCTTCACTTGAACACCAAGACTCTTGTCTTCATCTTCATCTGAAGACCAGGACTCTTGTCTTCATCTTCATCTGAACACCAGGACCCTCGTCTTCATCTTCATCTGAATACCAGGACCTTCATCTTCACCTGAACACCAAGACTCTCGTCTTCATGTTCATCTTCATCTGAAGACCAGGATCTTCATCTTCATCTGAAGACCAGGACTCTCATCTTCATCTGAAGACCAGGACCCTCATCTTCATCTGAATACCAGGACCTTCATCTTCACTTGAACACCAAGACTCTTGTCTTCATCTTCATCTGAAGACCAGGACTCTCGTCTTTATCTGAACACCAGGACTCTCGTCTTCCTGTTCATCTTCATCTGAAGACCAGGATCCTTATCTTCATCTGAAAACCAGGACTCTCATCTTCATCTGAACACCAGGACCTTCATCTTCACTTGAACACCAAGACTCTTGTCTTCATCTTCATCTGAAGACCAGGACCCTCGTCTTCATCTGAATACCAGGACCTTCATCTTCACTTGAACACCAACACTCTTGTCTTCATCTGAACACCAGGACCCTCGTCTTCATCTTCACTTCAACATTAAGACTCTTGTCTTCGTCTTCATCTTCATCTGAAGACCAGGACTCTCGTCTTCATGTGAAGACCAAGACTCTCGTCTTCATCTTCATCTGAACACCAGGACCCTCGTCTTCATCTTCATCTGAATACCAGGACCTTCATCTTCACTTGAACACAAAGACTCTTGTCTTCATCTGAAGACCAGGACTCTCGTCTTCCTGTTCATCTTCATCTGAAGACCAGGATCCTTATCTTCATCTGAAGACCAGGACTGTCATCTTCATCTTAACACCAGGACCTTGATCTTCACTTGAACACCAAGACTCTTGTCTTCATCTTCATCTGAAGACCAGGACCCTCGTCTTCATCTGAAGACCAGGACTCTCGTCTTCATCTTCACCTGAACACCAGGACTCTCGTCTTTCTGTTCATCTTCATCTGAAGACCAGGATCCTCATCTTCATCTGAAGACCAGGACTCTCATCTTCATCTGAATACCAGGACCTTCATCTTCACTTGAACACCAAGACTCTTGTCTTCATCTTCATCTGAAGACCAGGACTCTCGTCTTCATCTTCAGCTGAACACCAGGACCCTCGTCTTCATCTTCATCTGAATACCAGGGACCTTCATCTTCACTTGAACACCAAGACTCTTGTCTTCATCTTCATCTGAAGACCAGGACTCTCGTCTTCATCTTCAGCTAAACACCAGGACCCTCGTCTTCATCTTCATCTGAATACCAGGACCTTCATCTTCACTTGAACACCAAGACTCTTGTCTTCATCTTCATCTGAACACCAGTTCCCTCGTCTTCATCTGAAGACCAGCACTGTCGTCTTATTCTTCACCTGAACACCAGGACTCTCGTCTTCCTGTTCATCTTCATCTGAAGACCAGGATCCTTATCTTCATCTGAAGACCAGGACCCTCGTCTTCATCTGAATACCAGGACCTTCATCTTCACTTGAACACCAACACTCTTGTCTTCATCTTCATCTGAAGACCAGGACCCTCGTCTTCATCTGAATACCAGAACCTTCATCTTCACTTGAACACCAAGACTCTTGTCTTCATCTTCATCTGAACACCAGGACCCTCGTCTTCATCTGAAGACCAGGACTCTCGTCTTCATCTTCACCTGAACACCAGCACTCTCGTCTTTCTGTTCATCTTCATCTGAAGACCAGGATCCTCATCTTCATCTGAAGACCAGGACTCTCATCTTCATCTGAATACCAGGACCTTCATCTTCACTTGAACACCAAGACTCTTGTCTTCATCTTCATCTGAAGACCAGGACTCTCGTCTTCATCTTCAGCTAAACACCAGGACCCTCGTCTTCATCTTCATCTGAATACCAGGACCTTCATCTTCACTTGAACACCAAGACTCTTGTCTTCATCTTCATCTGAACACCAGTTCCCTCGTCTTCATCTGAAGACCAGCACTGTCGTCTTATTCTTCACCTGAACACCTGGACTCTCGTCTTCCTGTTCATCTTCATCTGAAGACCAGGATCCTTATCTTCATCTTAAGACCAGGACCCTCGTCTTCATCTGAATACCAGGACCTTCATCTTCACTTGAACACCAACACTCTTGTCTTCATCTTCATCTGAACACCAGGACGCTCGTCCTTCATCAGAAGACCAGCACTCTTGTCTTCATCTTCAGCTGAACAACAGGACCCTCGTCTTCATCAGAAGACCAGGACTCTCGTCTTCATCTGAACGCCAGGACCCTCGTCTTCATCTTCATCTGAATACCAGGACCTTCATCTTCACCTGAACACCAAGACTCTCGTCTTCATGTTCATCTTCATCTGAAGACCAGGATCTTCATCTGAATACCAGGACCTTCATCTTCACCTGAACACCAAGACTCTCGTCTTCATGTTCATCTTCATCTGAAGACCAGGATCTTCATCTTCATCTGAAGACCAGGACTCTCATCTTCATCTGAAGACCAGGACCCTCGTCTTCATCTGAATACCAGGACCTTCATCTTCACTTGAACACCAAGACTCTTGTCTTCATCTTCATCTGAACACCAGGACCCTCGTCTTCATCTGAAGAACAGCACTGTCGTCTTATTCTTCACCTGAACACCAGGACTCTCGTCTTCCTGTTCATCTTCATCTGAAGACCAGGATCCTTATCTTCATCTTAAGACCAGGACTCTCATCTTCATCTGAATACCAGGACCTTCATCTTCACTTGAACACCAAGACTCTTGTCTTCATCTTCATCTGAAGACCAGGACTCTTGTCTTCATCTTCATCTGAACACCAGGACCCTCGTCTTCATCTTCATCTGAATACCAGGACCTTCATCTTCACCTGAACACCAAGACTCTCGTCTTCATGTTCATCTTCATCTGAAGACCAGGATCTTCATCTTCATCTGAAGACCAGGACTCTCATCTTCATCTGAATACCAGGACCTTCATCTTCACTTGAACACCAAGACTCTTGTCTTCATCTTCATCTGAAGACCAGGACCCTCGTCTTCATCTGAATACCAGGACCTTCATCTTCACTTGAACACCAACACTCTTGTCTTCATCTGAACACCAGGTCCCTCGTCTTCATCTTCACTTCAACATCAAGACTCTTGTCTTCGTCTTCATCTTCATCTGAAAACCAGGACTCTCGTCTTCATGTGAAGACCAAGACTCTCGTCTTCATCTTCATCTGAACACCAGGACCCTCGTCTTCATCTTCATCTGAATACCAGGACCTTCATCTTCACTTGAACACCAAGACTCTTGTCTTCATCTGAAGACCAGGACTCTCGTCTTCCTGTTTCATCTTCATCTGAAGACCAGGATCCTTATCTTCATCTGAACACCAGGACCTTGATCTTCACTTGAACGACCAAGACTCTTGTCTTCATCTTCATCTGAAGACCAGGACCCTCGTCTTCATCTGAATACCAGAACCTTCATCTTCACTTGAACACCAAGACTCTTGTCTTCATCTTCATCTGAACACCAGGACCCCTCGTCTTCATCTGAAGACCAGGACTCTCGTCTTCATCTTCACCTGAACACCAGGACTCTCGTCTTTCTGTTCATCTTCATCTGAAGACCAGGATCCTCATCTTCATCTGAAGACCAGGACTCTCATCTTCATCTGAATACCAGGACCTTCATCTTCACTTGAACACCAAGACTCTTGTCTTCATCTTCATCTGAAGACCAGGACTCTCGTCTTCATCTTCAGCTGAACACCAGGACCCTCGTCTTCATCTTCATCTGAATACCAGGACCTTCATCTTCACTTGAACACCAAGACTCTTGTCTTCATCTTCATCTGAAGACCAGGACTCTCGTCTTCATCTTCAGCTAAACACCAGGACCCTCGTCTTCCATCTTCATCTGAATACCAGGACCTTCATCTTCACTTGAACACCAAGACTCTTGTCTTCATCTTCATCTGAACACCAGTTCCCTCGTCTTCATCTGAAGACCAGCACTGTCGTCTTATTCTTCACCTGAACACCAGGACTCTCGTCTTCCTGTTCATCTTCATCTGAAGACCAGGATCCTTATCTTCATCTGAAGACCAGGACCCTCGTCTTCATCTGAATACCAGGACCTTCATCTTCACTTGAACACCAACACTCTTGTCTTCATCTTCATCTGAAGACCAGGACCCTCGTCTTCATCTGAATACCAGAACCTTCATCTTCACTTGAACACCAAGACTCTTGTCTTCATCTTCATCTGAACACCAGGACCCTCGTCTTCATCTGAAGACCAGGACTCTCGTCTTCATCTTCACCTGAACACCAGCACTCTCGTCTTTCTGTTCATCTTCATCTGAAGACCAGGATCCTCATCTTCATCTGAAGACCAGGACTCTCATCTTCATCTGAATACCAGGACCTTCATCTTCACTTGAACACCAAGACTCTTGTCTTCATCTTCATCTGAAGACCAGGACTCTCGTCTTCATCTTCAGCTAAACACCAGGACCCTCGTCTTCATCTTCATCTGAATACCAGGACCTTCATCTTCACTTGAACACCAAGACTCTTGTCTTCATCTTCATCTGAACACCAGTTTCCCTCGTCTTCATCTGAAGACCAGCACTGTCGTCTTATTCTTCACCCTGAACACCTGGACTCTCGTCTTCCTGTTCATCTTCATCTGAAGACCAGGATCCTTATCTTCATCTTAAGACCAGGACCCTCGTCTTCATCTGAATACCAGGACCTTCATCTTCACCTTGAACACCAAACACTCTTGTCTTCATCTTCATCTGAACACCAGGACGCTCGTCTTCATCAGAAGACCAGCACTCTTGTCTTCATCTTCAGCTGAACAACAGGACCCTCGTCTTCATCAGAAGGACCAGGACTCTCGTCTTCATCTGAACGCCAGGACCCTCGTCTTCATCTTCATCTGAATACCAGGACCTTCATCTTCACCTGATCACCAAGGACCTCGTCTTTCATGTTCATCTTCATCTGAAGACCAGGATCTTCATCTTCATCTGAATACCAGGACCTTCATCTTCACCTGAACACCAAGACTCTCGTCTTCATGTTCATCTTCATCTGAAGACCAGGATCTTCATCTTCATCTGAAGACCAGGACTCTCATCTTCATCTGAAGACCAGGACCCTCATCTTCATCTGAATACCAGGACCTTCATCTTGACCTGAACACCAAGACTCTCGTCTTCATGTTCATCTGAACACCAGGAACCCTCGTCTTCATCTTCATCCAAAGACCAGGACTATCATCTTCATCTGAAGACCAGGACTCTCATCTTCATCTGAAGACCAGGACTCTCGTCTTCATCTGAATACCAGGACCTTCATCTTCACTTGAAACACCAAGACTCTTGTCTCTCATCTGAACACCAGGACTCTCGTCTTCATCTTCAGCTGAACACCAGGACCCTCGTCTTCATCTTCATCTGAATACCAGGACCTTCCATCTTCACCTGAGCACCAAGACTCTCGTCTTCATGTTCATCTTCATCTGAAGACTAGGATCTTCATCTTCATCTGAAGACCAGGACTCTCATCTTCATCTGACGACCAGAACCCTCATCTTCATTCTGAATACCAGGACCTTCATCTTCACTTGAACACCGAGACTCTTGTCTTCATCTTCATCTGAACACCAGGACTCTCGTCCTCCTGTTCATCTTCAGTCTGAAGACCAGGACTCTCATCTTCATCTGAACCACCGGGACCTCATCTTCACTTGAACACCAGGACTCTTGTCTTCATCTTCATCTGAAGACCAGGACTCTCGTCTTCATCTGAAGACCAAGACTCTCGTCTTCATCTTCATCTGAACACACTGGCACCCTCGTCTTCATCTGAAGAACAGCACTGTCGTCTCATTCTTCACCTGAACACCAGGACTCTCGTCTTCCTGTCATTCTTCATCTGAAGACCAGGATCCTTTCTTCATCTTAAGACCAGGACTCTCATCTTCATCTGATACCAGGACCTTCATCTTCACTTGAACACCAAGACTCTTGTCTTCATCTTCATCTGAAGACCAGGACTCTTGTCTTCATCTTCATCTGAACACCAGGACCCTCGTCTTCATCTTCATCTGAATACCAGGACCTTCATCTTCACCTGAACACCAAGACTCTCGTCTTCATGTTCATCTTCATCTGAAGACCAGGATCTCCATCTTCATCTGAAGACCAGGACTCTTCATCTTCATCTGAAGACCAGGACCCTCATCTTCATCTGAATACCAGGACCTTCATCTTCACTTGAACACCAAGACTCTTGTCTTCATCTTCATCTGAACGACCAGGACTCTCGTCTTCATCTGAACACCAGGACTCTCGTCTTCCTGTTCATCTTCATCTGAAGACCAGGATCCTTATCTTCATCTGAAAACCAGGACTCTCATCTTCATCTGAACACCAGGACCTTCATCTTCCACTTGAACACCAAGACTCTCCTGTCTTCATCTTCATCTGAAGACCAGGACCTCGTCTTCATCTGAATACCAGGACCCTTCATCTTCCACTTGAACACCAACACTCTTGTCTTCATCTGAACACCCAGGACCCTCGTCTTTATCTTCACTTCAACATTAAGACTCTTGTCTTCGTCTATATTTCATCTGAAGACCAGGACTCTCGTCTTCATGTGAAGACCCTAAGACTCTCGTCCTTCATCTTCATCTGAAACACCCAGGGACCCTCGTCTTCATCTTCATCTTGAATACCAGGACCTTCTCAATTCACTTGAACACAAAGACTCTTGTCTTCATCTGAAGACCAGGACTCTCGTCTTCCTGTTCATCTTCATCTGAAGACCAGGATCCTATCTTCATCTGAAGACCAGGACTGTCATCTTCATCTTAACACCAGGACCTTGATCTTCACTTGAACACCAAGACTCTTGTCTTCATCTTCATCTGAAGACCAGGACCCTCGTCTTCATCTGAATACCAGAACCCTTCATCTCTCACTTGAACACCCAAGACTCTTGTCTTCATCTTCTTCTGAACACCAGGACCCTCGTCTTCATCTGAAGACCAGGGACTCTCGTCTTCATCTTCACCTGAAACACAAGGGACTCTCGTCTTTCTGTTCATCTTCATCTGAAGACCAGGGCATCCTCATCTTCATCTGAAGACCAGGACTCTCATCTTCATCTGAATACCAGGACCTTCATCTTCACTTGAACACCAAGACTCTTGTCTTCATTCTTCATCTGAAGACCAGGACTCTTGTCTTCATCTTCATCTGAAACACCAGGACCCTCATCTTCATCATTCATCTGAATACCAGGACCTTCATCTTCACCTGAACACCAAGGACTCTCGTCTTCATGTTCATCTTCATCTGAAGACCAGGATCTTCATCTTCATCTGAAGACCAGGACTCTCATCTTCATCTGAAGACCAGGACCCTCATCTTCATCTGAATACCAGGACCTTCATCTTCACTTGAACACCAAGACTCTTGTCTTCATCTTCATCTGAAGACCTGGACTCTCGTCTTCATCTGAACACCAGGGACTCTCGTCTTCCTGTTCATCTTCATCTGAAGACCAGGATCCTTATCTTCATCTGAAACCAGGACTCTCATCTTCATCTGAACACCAGGACCTTCATCTTCACTTGAACACCAAGACTCTTGTCTTCATCTTCATCTGAAGACCAGGACCCTCGTCTTCATCTGAATACCAGGACCTTCATCTTCACTTGAACACCAACACTCTTGTCTTCATCTGAACACCAGAACCCTCGTCTTCATCTTCACTTCAACATTAAGACTCTTGTCTTCGTCTTCATCTTATCTGAAGACCAGGACTCTCGTCTTCATGTGAAGACCAAGACTCTCGTCTTCATCCTTCATCTGAACACCAGGACCCTCGTCTTCATCTTCATCTGAATATCCAGGACCTTCATCTTCACTTGAACACCAAGACTCTTGTTCTTCATCTGAAGACCAGGACTCTCGTCTTCCTGTTCATTCTTCATCTGAAGACCAGGATCCTTATCCTTCATCTGAAGACCAGGACTCTCATCTTCATCTGAACACAGGACCTTGATCTTCACTTGAACACCAAGACTCTTGTCTTCATCTGAAGACCAGGACCCTACGTCTTCATCTGAATACCAGAACCTTCATCTTCACTTGAACACCAAGACTCTTGTCTTCATCTTCATCTGAACACCAGGACCCTCGTCTTCATCTGAAGACCAGGACTCTCGTCTTCATCTTCACCTGAACACCAGGACTCTCGTCTTTCTGTTCATCTTCATCTGAAGACCAGGATCCTCATCTTCATCTGAAGACCAGGACTCTCATCTTCATCTGAATACCAGGACATTCATCTTCACTTGAACACCAAGACTCTGTCTTCATCTTCATCTGAAGACCAGGGACTCTCGTCTTCATCTGAAGACCAGGACTCTCGTCTTCATCTTCAGCTGAACCACCATTACCCTCGTCTTCATCTTCATCTGAATACCAGGACCTTTCATCTTCACCTGAACACCAAGACTCTCGTTCTTCATGTTCATCTTCATCTGAAGACCAGGATCTTCATCTTCATCTGATGACAAGGACTCTCATCTTCATCTGAAGGACCAGGACCCTCATCTACATCTGAATAACAGGACCTTCATCTTCACTTGACACCAAGACCCTTGTCTTCATCTGAAGACCAGGGATCCTCGTCTACATTCTGAAGACCAAGACGCTCGTCTTCATCTTCATCTGAAGACCCAGGATCCTTCATCTTCACTTGAACACACCAGACTCTTGTCTTCATCTGAACACCAGGACTCTCGTCTTCATCTTCAGCTGAAACACCAGGACCCTCGTCTTCATCTTCATCTGAATACCGGACCTTCATCTTCACCTGAGCACCCCAGACTCTCGTCTTCATGTTCATCTTCATCTGAAGACTAGGATCTTCATCTCATCTGAAGACCAGGACTACTCATCTTCATCTGACGACCAGAACCCTCATCTTCATCTGAATACCCCAGGGCACCTTCATCTTCACTTGAAAACCGAGACTCTTGTCTTCATCTTCATCTGAAGACCAGGACTCTCGTCTTCATCTGAAGACCAAGACTCTCGTCTTCATCTTCATTCTGAACACCAGGACTCTCGTCCTCCCTGTTCATCTTCATCTGAAGACCAGGACTCTCATCTTCATCTGAACACTCCCACCGGGACCTTCATCTTCACTTGAACAACCAGGACTCTTGTCTATCATCTCATCTGAAGACCAGGACTCTCGTCTTCATCTGAAGACCAAGACTCTCGTCTCTCATCTTCATCTGAACACCAGGACCCTCGTCTTCATCTTCATCTGAATACCAGGACCTTCATCTTCACTTGAACACCAAGACTCTTGTCTTCATCTTCACCTGAACACCAGGGACTATCGTCTTCATGTTCATCTTCATCTGAAGACCAGGATCTTACATCTGAAGACAGGGACTCTCATCTTCATCTGAAGACCAGGACCCTCATCTTCATCTGAATACCAGGACCTCATCTTCACTTGAACACCAAGACTCTTGTCTTCATCTGAAGACCAGGACCCTCGTCCTTCATCTGAATACCAGGACCTTCATCTTCACTTGAACACCAAGACTCTTGTCTTCCATCTTCATCATAACACCAGGACCCTCGTCTTCATCTGAAGAACAGCACTGTCGTCTTATTCTTCACCTGAACACCAGGACTCTCGTCTTCCTGTTCATCTTTCATCTGAAGACCAGGATCCTTATCTTCATCTTAAGACCAGGACTCTCATCTCATCTGAATACCAGGACCTTCATCTTCACTTGAACACCAAGACTCTTGTCTTCATCTTCATCTGAAGACCAGGACTCTCGTCTTTCATTCTTCAGCTAAACACCAGGACCCTCGTCTTCATCTGAATACCAGGACCTTCATCTTCACTTGAACACCAAGACTCTTGTCTTCATCTTCATCTGAACACCAGGTTCCCTCGTCTTCATCTGAAGACCAGCACAGTCGTCTTATTCTTCACCTGAACACCAGGACTCTCGTCTTCCTGTTCATCTTCATCTGAAGACCAGGATCCTTATCTTCATCTGAAGACCAGGATCCTTATCTTCATCTGAAAACCAGGACTCTCATCTTCATCTGAACACCAGGGACCTTCATCTTCACTTGAACACCAAGACTCTTGTCTTCTCTTCATCTGAAGACCAGGACCCTCGTCTTCATCTGAATACCAGGACCTTCATCTTCACTTGAACACCAACACTCTTGTCTTCATCTGAACACCAGAACCCTCGTCTTCATCTTCACTTCACATAAGACTCTTGTCTTCGTCTTCATCTTCATCTGAAGACCAGGACTCTCGTCTTCATGTGAAGACCAAGGACTCTCGTCTTCATCTTCATCTGAACACCAGGGACCCTCGTCTTCATCTTCATCTGAATACCAGGACCTTCATCTTCACTTGAACACCCAAGACTCTTGTCTTCATCTGAAGACCAGGACTCTCGTCTTCCTGTTCATCTTCATCTGAAGACCAGGATCCTTATCTTCATCTGAAGGCCAGGACTCTCATCTTCATCTGAACACCAGGACCATTGATCTTCACTTGAACACCAAGACTCTTGTCTTCATCTGAAGACCAGGACCCTCGTCTTCATCTGAATACCAGACCTTCATCTTCACTTGAAACACCAAGACTCTTGTCTTCATCTTCATCTGAACACCAGGACCCTCGTCTTCATCTGAAGACCAGGACTCTCCTCTTCATCTTCACCTGAACACCAGGGACTCTCGTCTTTCTGTTCATCTTCATCTGAAGACCAGGATCCTCATCTTCATCTGAAGACCAGGACTCTCATCTTCATCTGAATACCAGGACCTTCATCTTCACTTGAACACCAAGACTCTTGTCTTCATCTTCATCTGAAGACCAGGACTCTCGTCTTCATCTGAAGACCAGGACTCTCGTCTTCATCTTCAGCTGAACACCATTACCCTCGTCTTCATCTTCATCTGAATACCAGGACCTTCATCTTCACCTGAACACCAAGACTCTCGTCTTCATGTTCATCTTCATCTGAAGACCAGGATCTTCATCTTCATCTGATGACAAGGACTCTCATCTTCATCTGAAGACCAGGACCCTCATCTACCATCTGAATAACAGGACCTTCATCTTCACTTGAACACCAAGACCCTTGTCTTCATCTGAAGACCAGGACTCTCGTCTACATCTGAAGACCAAGACGCTCGTCTTCATCTTCATCTGAAGACCAGGATCTTCATCTTCACTTGAACACCCAGACTCTTGTCTTCATCTGAACACCAGGACTCTCGTCTTCATCTTCAGCTGAACACCAGGACCCTCGTCTTCATCTTCATCTGAATACCAGGACCTTCATCTTCACCTGAGCACCAAGACTCTCGTCTTCATGTTCATCTTCATCTGAAGACTAGGATCTTCATCTTCATCTGAAGACCAGGACTCTCATCTTCATCTGACGACCAGAACCCTCATCTTCATCTGAATACCAGGACCTTCATCTTCACTTGAAAACCGAGACTCTTGTCTTCATCTTCATCTGAAGACCAGGACTCTCGTCTTCATCTGAAGACCAAGACTCTCGTCTTCATCTTCATCTGAACACCAGGACTCTCGTCCTCCTGTTCATCTTCATCTGAAGACCAGGACTCTCATCTTCATCTGAACACCGGGACCTTCATCTTCACTTGAACACCAGGACTCTTGTCTTCATCTTCATCTGAAGACCAGGACTCTCGTCTTCATCTGAAGACCAAGACTCTCGTCTTCATCTTCATCTGAACACCAGGACCCTCGTCTTCATCTTCATCTGAATACCAGGACCTTCATCTTCACTTGAACACCAAGACTCTTGTCTTCATCTTCACCTGAACACCAGGACTATCGTCTTCATGTTCATCTTCATCTGAAGACCAGGATCTTCATCTGAAGACAGGGACTCTCATCTTCATCTGAAGACCAGGACCCTCATCTTCATCTGAATACCAGGACCTTCATCTTCACTTGAACACCAAGACTCTTGTCTTCATCTGAAGACCAGGACCCTCGTCTTCATCTGAATACCAGGACCTTCATCTTCACTTGAACACCAAGACTCTTGTCTTCATCTTCATCTGAACACCAGGACCCTCGTCTTCATCTGAAGAACAGCACTGTCGTCTCATTCTTCACCTGAACACCAGGACTCTCGTCTTCCTTTTCATCTTCATCTCAAGACCAGGATCCTTATCTTCATCTTAAGACCAGGACTCTCATCTTCATCTGAATACCAGGACCTTCATCTTCACTTGAACACCAAGACTCTTGTCTTCATCTTCATCTGAAGACCAGGACTCTTGTCTTCATCTTCATCTGAACACCAGGACCCTCGTCTTCATCTTCATCTGAATACCAGGACCTTCATCTTCACCTGAACACCAAGACTCTCGTCTTCATGTTCATCTTCATCTGAAGACCAGGATCTTCATCTTCATCTGAAGACCAGGACTCTCATCTTCATCTGAAGACCAGGACCCTCATCTTCATCTGAATACCAGGACCTTCATCTTCACTTGAACACCAAGACTCTTGTCTTCATCTTCATCTGAAGACCAGGACTCTCGTCTTTATCTGAACACCAGGACTCTCGTCTTCCTGTTCATCTTCATCTGAAGACCAGGATCCTTATCTTCATCTGAAAACCAGGACTCTCATCTTCATCTGAACACCAGGACCTTCATCTTCACTTGAACACCAAGACTCTTGTCTTCATCTTCATCTGAAGACCAGGACCCTCGTCTTCATCTGAATACCAGGACCTTCATCTTCACTTGAACACCAACACTCTTGTCTTCATCTGAACACCAGGACCCTCGTCTTCATCTTCACTTCAACATTAAGACTCTTGTCTTCGTCTTCATCTTCATCTGAAGACCAGGACTCTCGTCTTCATGTGAAGACCAAGACTCTCGTCTTCATCTTCATCTGAACACCAGGACCCTCGTCTTCATCTTCATCTGAATACCAGGACCTTCATCTTCACTTGAACACAAAGACTCTTGTCTTCATCTGAAGACCAGGACTCTCGTCTTCCTGTTCATCTTCATCTGAAGACCAGGATCCTTATCTTCATCTGAAGACCAGGACTGTCATCTTCATCTTAACACCAGGACCTTGATCTTCACTTGAACACCAAGACTCTTGTCTTCATCTTCATCTGAAGACCAGGACCCTCGTCTTCATCTGAAGACCAGGACTCTCGTCTTCATCTTCACCTGAACACCAGGACTCTCGTCTTTCTGTTCATCTTCATCTGAAGACCAGGATCCTCATCTTCATCTGAAGACCAGGACTCTCATCTTCATCTGAATACCAGGACCTTCATCTTCACTTGAACACCAAGACTCTTGTCTTCATCTTCATCTGAAGACCAGGACTCTCGTCTTCATCTTCAGCTGAACACCAGGACCCTCGTCTTCATCTTCATCTGAATACCAGGACCTTCATCTTCACTTGAACACCAAGACTCTTGTCTTCATCTTCATCTGAAGACCAGGACTCTCGTCTTCATCTTCAGCTAAACACCAGGACCCTCGTCTTCATCTTCATCTGAATACCAGGACCTTCATCTTCACTTGAACACCAAGACTCTTGTCTTCATCTTCATCTGAACACCAGTTCCCTCGTCTTCATCTGAAGACCAGCACTGTCGTCTTATTCTTCACCTGAACACCAGGACTCTCGTCTTCCTGTTCATCTTCATCTGAAGACCAGGATCCTTATCTTCATCTGAAGACCAGGACCCTCGTCTTCATCTGAATACCAGGACCTTCATCTTCACTTGAACACCAACACTCTTGTCTTCATCTTCATCTGAAGACCAGGACCCTCGTCTTCATCTGAATACCAGAACCTTCATCTTCACTTGAACACCAAGACTCTTGTCTTCATCTTCATCTGAACACCAGGACCCTCGTCTTCATCTGAAGACCAGGACTCTCGTCTTCATCTTCACCTGAACACCAGCACTCTCGTCTTTCTGTTCATCTTCATCTGAAGACCAGGATCCTCATCTTCATCTGAAGACCAGGACTCTCATCTTCATCTGAATACCAGGACCTTCATCTTCACTTGAACACCAAGACTCTTGTCTTCATCTTCATCTGAAGACCAGGACTCTCGTCTTCATCTTCAGCTAAACACCAGGACCCTCGTCTTCATCTTCATCTGAATACCAGGACCTTCATCTTCACTTGAACACCAAGACTCTTGTCTTCATCTTCATCTGAACACCAGTTCCCTCGTCTTCATCTGAAGACCAGCACTGTCGTCTTATTCTTCACCTGAACACCTGGACTCTCGTCTTCCTGTTCATCTTCATCTGAAGACCAGGATCCTTATCTTCATCTTAAGACCAGGACCCTCGTCTTCATCTGAATACCAGGACCTTCATCTTCACTTGAACACCAACACTCTTGTCTTCATCTTCATCTGAACACCAGGACGCTCGTCTTCATCAGAAGACCAGCACTCTTGTCTTCATCTTCAGCTGAACAACAGGACCCTCGTCTTCATCAGAAGACCAGGACTCTCGTCTTCATCTGAACGCCAGGACCCTCGTCTTCATCTTCATCTGAATACCAGGACCTTCATCTTCACCTGAACACCAAGACTCTCGTCTTCATGTTCATCTTCATCTGAAGACCAGGATCTTCATCTGAATACCAGGACCTTCATCTTCACCTGAACACCAAGACTCTCGTCTTCATGTTCATCTTCATCTGAAGACCAGGATCTTCATCTTCATCTGAAGACCAGGACTCTCATCTTCATCTGAAGACCAGGACCCTCGTCTTCATCTGAATACCAGGACCTTCATCTTCACTTGAACACCAAGACTCTTGTCTTCATCTTCATCTGAACACCAGGACCCTCGTCTTCATCTGAAGAACAGCACTGTCGTCTTATTCTTCACCTGAACACCAGGACTCTCGTCTTCCTGTTCATCTTCATCTGAAGACCAGGATCCTTATCTTCATCTTAAGACCAGGACTCTCATCTTCATCTGAATACCAGGACCTTCATCTTCACTTGAACACCAAGACTCTTGTCTTCATCTTCATCTGAAGACCAGGACTCTTGTCTTCATCTTCATCTGAACACCAGGACCCTCGTCTTCATCTTCATCTGAATACCAGGACCTTCATCTTCACCTGAACACCAAGACTCTCGTCTTCATGTTCATCTTCATCTGAAGACCAGGATCTTCATCTTCATCTGAAGACCAGGACTCTCATCTTCATCTGAATACCAGGACCTTCATCTTCACTTGAACACCAAGACTCTTGTCTTCATCTTCATCTGAAGACCAGGACCCTCGTCTTCATCTGAATACCAGGACCTTCATCTTCACTTGAACACCAACACTCTTGTCTTCATCTGAACACCAGGTCCCTCGTCTTCATCTTCACTTCAACATCAAGACTCTTGTCTTCGTCTTCATCTTCATCTGAAAACCAGGACTCTCGTCTTCATGTGAAGACCAAGACTCTCGTCTTCATCTTCATCTGAACACCAGGACCCTCGTCTTCATCTTCATCTGAATACCAGGACCTTCATCTTCACTTGAACACCAAGACTCTTGTCTTCATCTGAAGACCAGGACTCTCGTCTTCCTGTTCATCTTCATCTGAAGACCAGGATCCTTATCTTCATCTGAACACCAGGACCTTGATCTTCACTTGAACACCAAGACTCTTGTCTTCATCTTCATCTGAAGACCAGGACCCTCGTCTTCATCTGAATACCAGAACCTTCATCTTCACTTGAACACCAAGACTCTTGTCTTCATCTTCATCTGAACACCAGGACCCTCGTCTTCATCTGAAGACCAGGACTCTCGTCTTCATCTTCACCTGAACACCAGGACTCTCGTCTTTCTGTTCATCTTCATCTGAAGACCAGGATCCTCATCTTCATCTGAAGACCAGGACTCTCATCTTCATCTGAATACCAGGACCTTCATCTTCACTTGAACACCAAGACTCTTGTCTTCATCTTCATCTGAAGACCAGGACTCTCGTCTTCATCTTCAGCTGAACACCAGGACCCTCGTCTTCATCTTCATCTGAATACCAGGACCTTCATCTTCACTTGAACACCAAGACTCTTGTCTTCATCTTCATCTGAAGACCAGGACTCTCGTCTTCATCTTCAGCTAAACACCAGGACCCTCGTCTTCATCTTCATCTGAATACCAGGACCTTCATCTTCACTTGAACACCAAGACTCTTGTCTTCATCTTCATCTGAACACCAGTTCCCTCGTCTTCATCTGAAGACCAGCACTGTCGTCTTATTCTTCACCTGAACACCAGGACTCTCGTCTTCCTGTTCATCTTCATCTGAAGACCAGGATCCTTATCTTCATCTGAAGACCAGGACCCTCGTCTTCATCTGAATACCAGGACCTTCATCTTCACTTGAACACCAACACTCTTGTCTTCATCTTCATCTGAAGACCAGGACCCTCGTCTTCATCTGAATACCAGAACCTTCATCTTCACTTGAACACCAAGACTCTTGTCTTCATCTTCATCTGAACACCAGGACCCTCGTCTTCATCTGAAGACCAGGACTCTCGTCTTCATCTTCACCTGAACACCAGCACTCTCGTCTTTCTGTTCATCTTCATCTGAAGACCAGGATCCTCATCTTCATCTGAAGACCAGGACTCTCATCTTCATCTGAATACCAGGACCTTCATCTTCACTTGAACACCAAGACTCTTGTCTTCATCTTCATCTGAAGACCAGGACTCTCGTCTTCATCTTCAGCTAAACACCAGGACCCTCGTCTTCATCTTCATCTGAATACCAGGACCTTCATCTTCACTTGAACACCAAGACTCTTGTCTTCATCTTCATCTGAACACCAGTTCCCTCGTCTTCATCTGAAGACCAGCACTGTCGTCTTATTCTTCACCTGAACACCTGGACTCTCGTCTTCCTGTTCATCTTCATCTGAAGACCAGGATCCTTATCTTCATCTTAAGACCAGGACCCTCGTCTTCATCTGAATACCAGGACCTTCATCTTCACTTGAACACCAACACTCTTGTCTTCATCTTCATCTGAACACCAGGACGCTCGTCTTCATCAGAAGACCAGCACTCTTGTCTTCATCTTCAGCTGAACAACAGGACCCTCGTCTTCATCAGAAGACCAGGACTCTCGTCTTCATCTGAACGCCAGGACCCTCGTCTTCATCTTCATCTGAATACCAGGACCTTCATCTTCACCTGAACACCAAGACTCTCGTCTTCATGTTCATCTTCATCTGAAGACCAGGATCTTCATCTTCATCTGAATACCAGGACCTTCATCTTCACCTGAACACCAAGACTCTCGTCTTCATGTTCATCTTCATCTGAAGACCAGGATCTTCATCTTCATCTGAAGACCAGGACTCTCATCTTCATCTGAAGACCAGGACCCTCATCTTCATCTGAATACCAGGACCTTCATCTTGACCTGAACACCAAGACTCTCGTCTTCATGTTCATCTGAACACCAGGACCCTCGTCTTCATCTTCATCCAAAGACCAGGACTATCATCTTCATCTGAAGACCAGGACTCTCATCTTCATCTGAAGACCAGGACTCTCGTCTTCATCTGAATACCAGGACCTTCATCTTCACTTGAACACCAAGACTCTTGTCTTCATCTGAACACCAGGACTCTCGTCTTCATCTTCAGCTGAACACCAGGACCCTCGTCTTCATCTTCATCTGAATACCAGGACCTTCATCTTCACCTGAGCACCAAGACTCTCGTCTTCATGTTCATCTTCATCTGAAGACTAGGATCTTCATCTTCATCTGAAGACCAGGACTCTCATCTTCATCTGACGACCAGAACCCTCATCTTCATCTGAATACCAGGACCTTCATCTTCACTTGAACACCGAGACTCTTGTCTTCATCTTCATCTGAACACCAGGACTCTCGTCCTCCTGTTCATCTTCATCTGAAGACCAGGACTCTCATCTTCATCTGAACACCGGGACCTTCATCTTCACTTGAACACCAGGACTCTTGTCTTCATCTTCATCTGAAGACCAGGACTCTCGTCTTCATCTGAAGACCAAGACTCTCGTCTTCATCTTCATCTGAACACCAGGACCCTCGTCTTCATCTGAAGAACAGCACTGTCGTCTCATTCTTCACCTGAACACCAGGACTCTCGTCTTCCTGTTCATCTTCATCTGAAGACCAGGATCCTTATCTTCATCTTAAGACCAGGACTCTCATCTTCATCTGAATACCAGGACCTTCATCTTCACTTGAACACCAAGACTCTTGTCTTCATCTTCATCTGAAGACCAGGACTCTTGTCTTCATCTTCATCTGAACACCAGGACCCTCGTCTTCATCTTCATCTGAATACCAGGACCTTCATCTTCACCTGAACACCAAGACTCTCGTCTTCATGTTCATCTTCATCTGAAGACCAGGATCTTCATCTTCATCTGAAGACCAGGACTCTCATCTTCATCTGAAGACCAGGACCCTCATCTTCATCTGAATACCAGGACCTTCATCTTCACTTGAACACCAAGACTCTTGTCTTCATCTTCATCTGAAGACCAGGACTCTCGTCTTCATCTGAACACCAGGACTCTCGTCTTCCTGTTCATCTTCATCTGAAGACCAGGATCCTTATCTTCATCTGAAAACCAGGACTCTCATCTTCATCTGAACACCAGGACCTTCATCTTCACTTGAACACCAAGACTCTTGTCTTCATCTTCATCTGAAGACCAGGACCCTCGTCTTCATCTGAATACCAGGACCTTCATCTTCACTTGAACACCAACACTCTTGTCTTCATCTGAACACCAGGACCCTCGTCTTTATCTTCACTTCAACATTAAGACTCTTGTCTTCGTCTTCATCTTCATCTGAAGACCAGGACTCTCGTCTTCATGTGAAGACCAAGACTCTCGTCTTCATCTTCATCTGAACACCAGGACCCTCGTCTTCATCTTCATCTGAATACCAGGACCTTCATCTTCACTTGAACACAAAGACTCTTGTCTTCATCTGAAGACCAGGACTCTCGTCTTCCTGTTCATCTTCATCTGAAGACCAGGATCCTTATCTTCATCTGAAGACCAGGACTGTCATCTTCATCTTAACACCAGGACCTTGATCTTCACTTGAACACCAAGACTCTTGTCTTCATCTTCATCTGAAGACCAGGACCCTCGTCTTCATCTGAATACCAGAACCTTCATCTTCACTTGAACACCAAGACTCTTGTCTTCATCTTCATCTGAACACCAGGACCCTCGTCTTCATCTGAAGACCAGGACTCTCGTCTTCATCTTCACCTGAACACCAGGACTCTCGTCTTTCTGTTCATCTTCATCTGAAGACCAGGATCCTCATCTTCATCTGAAGACCAGGACTCTCATCTTCATCTGAATACCAGGACCTTCATCTTCACTTGAACACCAAGACTCTTGTCTTCATCTTCATCTGAAGACCAGGACTCTTGTCTTCATCTTCATCTGAACACCAGGACCCTCATCTTCATCTTCATCTGAATACCAGGACCTTCATCTTCACCTGAACACCAAGACTCTCGTCTTCATGTTCATCTTCATCTGAAGACCAGGATCTTCATCTTCATCTGAAGACCAGGACTCTCATCTTCATCTGAAGACCAGGACCCTCATCTTCATCTGAATACCAGGACCTTCATCTTCACTTGAACACCAAGACTCTTGTCTTCATCTTCATCTGAAGACCTGGACTCTCGTCTTCATCTGAACACCAGGACTCTCGTCTTCCTGTTCATCTTCATCTGAAGACCAGGATCCTTATCTTCATCTGAAAACCAGGACTCTCATCTTCATCTGAACACCAGGACCTTCATCTTCACTTGAACACCAAGACTCTTGTCTTCATCTTCATCTGAAGACCAGGACCCTCGTCTTCATCTGAATACCAGGACCTTCATCTTCACTTGAACACCAACACTCTTGTCTTCATCTGAACACCAGAACCCTCGTCTTCATCTTCACTTCAACATTAAGACTCTTGTCTTCGTCTTCATCTTCATCTGAAGACCAGGACTCTCGTCTTCATGTGAAGACCAAGACTCTCGTCTTCATCTTCATCTGAACACCAGGACCCTCGTCTTCATCTTCATCTGAATACCAGGACCTTCATCTTCACTTGAACACCAAGACTCTTGTCTTCATCTGAAGACCAGGACTCTCGTCTTCCTGTTCATCTTCATCTGAAGACCAGGATCCTTATCTTCATCTGAAGACCAGGACTCTCATCTTCATCTGAACACCAGGACCTTGATCTTCACTTGAACACCAAGACTCTTGTCTTCATCTGAAGACCAGGACCCTCGTCTTCATCTGAATACCAGAACCTTCATCTTCACTTGAACACCAAGACTCTTGTCTTCATCTTCATCTGAACACCAGGACCCTCGTCTTCATCTGAAGACCAGGACTCTCGTCTTCATCTTCACCTGAACACCAGGACTCTCGTCTTTCTGTTCATCTTCATCTGAAGACCAGGATCCTCATCTTCATCTGAAGACCAGGACTCTCATCTTCATCTGAATACCAGGACATTCATCTTCACTTGAACACCAAGACTCTTGTCTTCATCTTCATCTGAAGACCAGGACTCTCGTCTTCATCTGAAGACCAGGACTCTCGTCTTCATCTTCAGCTGAACACCATTACCCTCGTCTTCATCTTCATCTGAATACCAGGACCTTCATCTTCACCTGAACACCAAGACTCTCGTCTTCATGTTCATCTTCATCTGAAGACCAGGATCTTCATCTTCATCTGATGACAAGGACTCTCATCTTCATCTGAAGACCAGGACCCTCATCTACATCTGAATAACAGGACCTTCATCTTCACTTGAACACCAAGACCCTTGTCTTCATCTGAAGACCAGGACTCTCGTCTACATCTGAAGACCAAGACGCTCGTCTTCATCTTCATCTGAAGACCAGGATCTTCATCTTCACTTGAACACCCAGACTCTTGTCTTCATCTGAACACCAGGACTCTCGTCTTCATCTTCAGCTGAACACCAGGACCCTCGTCTTCATCTTCATCTGAATACCAGGACCTTCATCTTCACCTGAGCACCAAGACTCTCGTCTTCATGTTCATCTTCATCTGAAGACTAGGATCTTCATCTTCATCTGAAGACCAGGACTCTCATCTTCATCTGACGACCAGAACCCTCATCTTCATCTGAATACCAGGACCTTCATCTTCACTTGAAAACCGAGACTCTTGTCTTCATCTTCATCTGAAGACCAGGACTCTCGTCTTCATCTGAAGACCAAGACTCTCGTCTTCATCTTCATCTGAACACCAGGACTCTCGTCCTCCTGTTCATCTTCATCTGAAGACCAGGACTCTCATCTTCATCTGAACACCGGGACCTTCATCTTCACTTGAACACCAGGACTCTTGTCTTCATCTTCATCTGAAGACCAGGACTCTCGTCTTCATCTGAAGACCAAGACTCTCGTCTTCATCTTCATCTGAACACCAGGACCCTCGTCTTCATCTTCATCTGAATACCAGGACCTTCATCTTCACTTGAACACCAAGACTCTTGTCTTCATCTTCACCTGAACACCAGGACTATCGTCTTCATGTTCATCTTCATCTGAAGACCAGGATCTTCATCTGAAGACAGGGACTCTCATCTTCATCTGAAGACCAGGACCCTCATCTTCATCTGAATACCAGGACCTTCATCTTCACTTGAACACCAAGACTCTTGTCTTCATCTGAAGACCAGGACCCTCGTCTTCATCTGAATACCAGGACCTTCATCTTCACTTGAACACCAAGACTCTTGTCTTCATCTTCATCATAACACCAGGACCCTCGTCTTCATCTGAAGAACAGCACTGTCGTCTTATTCTTCACCTGAACACCAGGACTCTCGTCTTCCTGTTCATCTTCATCTGAAGACCAGGATCCTTATCTTCATCTTAAGACCAGGACTCTCATCTTCATCTGAATACCAGGACCTTCATCTTCACTTGAACACCAAGACTCTTGTCTTCATCTTCATCTGAAGACCAGGACTCTCGTCTTCATCTTCAGCTAAACACCAGGACCCTCGTCTTCATCTGAATACCAGGACCTTCATCTTCACTTGAACACCAAGACTCTTGTCTTCATCTTCATCTGAACACCAGTTCCCTCGTCTTCATCTGAAGACCAGCACTGTCGTCTTATTCTTCACCTGAACACCAGGACTCTCGTCTTCCTGTTCATCTTCATCTGAAGACCAGGATCCTTATCTTCATCTGAAGACCAGGATCCTTATCTTCATCTGAAAACCAGGACTCTCATCTTCATCTGAACACCAGGACCTTCATCTTCACTTGAACACCAAGACTCTTGTCTTCATCTTCATCTGAAGACCAGGACCCTCGTCTTCATCTGAATACCAGGACCTTCATCTTCACTTGAACACCAACACTCTTGTCTTCATCTGAACACCAGAACCCTCGTCTTCATCTTCACTTCAACATTAAGACTCTTGTCTTCGTCTTCATCTTCATCTGAAGACCAGGACTCTCGTCTTCATGTGAAGACCAAGACTCTCGTCTTCATCTTCATCTGAACACCAGGACCCTCGTCTTCATCTTCATCTGAATACCAGGACCTTCATCTTCACTTGAACACCAAGACTCTTGTCTTCATCTGAAGACCAGGACTCTCGTCTTCCTGTTCATCTTCATCTGAAGACCAGGATCCTTATCTTCATCTGAAGGCCAGGACTCTCATCTTCATCTGAACACCAGGACATTGATCTTCACTTGAACACCAAGACTCTTGTCTTCATCTGAAGACCAGGACCCTCGTCTTCATCTGAATACCAGAACCTTCATCTTCACTTGAACACCAAGACTCTTGTCTTCATCTTCATCTGAACACCAGGACCCTCGTCTTCATCTGAAGACCAGGACTCTCCTCTTCATCTTCACCTGAACACCAGGACTCTCGTCTTTCTGTTCATCTTCATCTGAAGACCAGGATCCTCATCTTCATCTGAAGACCAGGACTCTCATCTTCATCTGAATACCAGGACCTTCATCTTCACTTGAACACCAAGACTCTTGTCTTCATCTTCATCTGAAGACCAGGACTCTCGTCTTCATCTGAAGACCAGGACTCTCGTCTTCATCTTCAGCTGAACACCATTACCCTCGTCTTCATCTTCATCTGAATACCAGGACCTTCATCTTCACCTGAACACCAAGACTCTCGTCTTCATGTTCATCTTCATCTGAAGACCAGGATCTTCATCTTCATCTGATGACAAGGACTCTCATCTTCATCTGAAGACCAGGACCCTCATCTACATCTGAATAACAGGACCTTCATCTTCACTTGAACACCAAGACCCTTGTCTTCATCTGAAGACCAGGACTCTCGTCTACATCTGAAGACCAAGACGCTCGTCTTCATCTTCATCTGAAGACCAGGATCTTCATCTTCACTTGAACACCCAGACTCTTGTCTTCATCTGAACACCAGGACTCTCGTCTTCATCTTCAGCTGAACACCAGGACCCTCGTCTTCATCTTCATCTGAATACCAGGACCTTCATCTTCACCTGAGCACCAAGACTCTCGTCTTCATGTTCATCTTCATCTGAAGACTAGGATCTTCATCTTCATCTGAAGACCAGGACTCTCATCTTCATCTGACGACCAGAACCCTCATCTTCATCTGAATACCAGGACCTTCATCTTCACTTGAAAACCGAGACTCTTGTCTTCATCTTCATCTGAAGACCAGGACTCTCGTCTTCATCTGAAGACCAAGACTCTCGTCTTCATCTTCATCTGAACACCAGGACTCTCGTCCTCCTGTTCATCTTCATCTGAAGACCAGGACTCTCATCTTCATCTGAACACCGGGACCTTCATCTTCACTTGAACACCAGGACTCTTGTCTTCATCTTCATCTGAAGACCAGGACTCTCGTCTTCATCTGAAGACCAAGACTCTCGTCTTCATCTTCATCTGAACACCAGGACCCTCGTCTTCATCTTCATCTGAATACCAGGACCTTCATCTTCACTTGAACACCAAGACTCTTGTCTTCATCTTCACCTGAACACCAGGACTATCGTCTTCATGTTCATCTTCATCTGAAGACCAGGATCTTCATCTGAAGACAGGGACTCTCATCTTCATCTGAAGACCAGGACCCTCATCTTCATCTGAATACCAGGACCTTCATCTTCACTTGAACACCAAGACTCTTGTCTTCATCTGAAGACCAGGACCCTCGTCTTCATCTGAATACCAGGACCTTCATCTTCACTTGAACACCAAGACTCTTGTCTTCATCTTCATCTGAACACCAGGACCCTCGTCTTCATCTGAAGAACAGCACTGTCGTCTCATTCTTCACCTGAACACCAGGACTCTCGTCTTCCTTTTCATCTTCATCTCAAGACCAGGATCCTTATCTTCATCTTAAGACCAGGACTCTCATCTTCATCTGAATACCAGGACCTTCATCTTCACTTGAACACCAAGACTCTTGTCTTCATCTTCATCTGAAGACCAGGACTCTTGTCTTCATCTTCATCTGAACACCAGGACCCTCGTCTTCATCTTCATCTGAATACCAGGACCTTCATCTTCACCTGAACACCAAGACTCTCGTCTTCATGTTCATCTTCATCTGAAGACCAGGATCTTCATCTTCATCTGAAGACCAGGACTCTCATCTTCATCTGAAGACCAGGACCCTCATCTTCATCTGAATACCAGGACCTTCATCTTCACTTGAACACCAAGACTCTTGTCTTCATCTTCATCTGAAGACCAGGACTCTCGTCTTTATCTGAACACCAGGACTCTCGTCTTCCTGTTCATCTTCATCTGAAGACCAGGATCCTTATCTTCATCTGAAAACCAGGACTCTCATCTTCATCTGAACACCAGGACCTTCATCTTCACTTGAACACCAAGACTCTTGTCTTCATCTTCATCTGAAGACCAGGACCCTCGTCTTCATCTGAATACCAGGACCTTCATCTTCACTTGAACACCAACACTCTTGTCTTCATCTGAACACCAGGACCCTCGTCTTCATCTTCACTTCAACATTAAGACTCTTGTCTTCGTCTTCATCTTCATCTGAAGACCAGGACTCTCGTCTTCATGTGAAGACCAAGACTCTCGTCTTCATCTTCATCTGAACACCAGGACCCTCGTCTTCATCTTCATCTGAATACCAGGACCTTCATCTTCACTTGAACACAAAGACTCTTGTCTTCATCTGAAGACCAGGACTCTCGTCTTCCTGTTCATCTTCATCTGAAGACCAGGATCCTTATCTTCATCTGAAGACCAGGACTGTCATCTTCATCTTAACACCAGGACCTTGATCTTCACTTGAACACCAAGACTCTTGTCTTCATCTTCATCTGAAGACCAGGACCCTCGTCTTCATCTGAAGACCAGGACTCTCGTCTTCATCTTCACCTGAACACCAGGACTCTCGTCTTTCTGTTCATCTTCATCTGAAGACCAGGATCCTCATCTTCATCTGAAGACCAGGACTCTCATCTTCATCTGAATACCAGGACCTTCATCTTCACTTGAACACCAAGACTCTTGTCTTCATCTTCATCTGAAGACCAGGACTCTCGTCTTCATCTTCAGCTGAACACCAGGACCCTCGTCTTCATCTTCATCTGAATACCAGGACCTTCATCTTCACTTGAACACCAAGACTCTTGTCTTCATCTTCATCTGAAGACCAGGACTCTCGTCTTCATCTTCAGCTAAACACCAGGACCCTCGTCTTCATCTTCATCTGAATACCAGGACCTTCATCTTCACTTGAACACCAAGACTCTTGTCTTCATCTTCATCTGAACACCAGTTCCCTCGTCTTCATCTGAAGACCAGCACTGTCGTCTTATTCTTCACCTGAACACCAGGACTCTCGTCTTCCTGTTCATCTTCATCTGAAGACCAGGATCCTTATCTTCATCTGAAGACCAGGACCCTCGTCTTCATCTGAATACCAGGACCTTCATCTTCACTTGAACACCAACACTCTTGTCTTCATCTTCATCTGAAGACCAGGACCCTCGTCTTCATCTGAATACCAGAACCTTCATCTTCACTTGAACACCAAGACTCTTGTCTTCATCTTCATCTGAACACCAGGACCCTCGTCTTCATCTGAAGACCAGGACTCTCGTCTTCATCTTCACCTGAACACCAGCACTCTCGTCTTTCTGTTCATCTTCATCTGAAGACCAGGATCCTCATCTTCATCTGAAGACCAGGACTCTCATCTTCATCTGAATACCAGGACCTTCATCTTCACTTGAACACCAAGACTCTTGTCTTCATCTTCATCTGAAGACCAGGACTCTCGTCTTCATCTTCAGCTAAACACCAGGACCCTCGTCTTCATCTTCATCTGAATACCAGGACCTTCATCTTCACTTGAACACCAAGACTCTTGTCTTCATCTTCATCTGAACACCAGTTCCCTCGTCTTCATCTGAAGACCAGCACTGTCGTCTTATTCTTCACCTGAACACCTGGACTCTCGTCTTCCTGTTCATCTTCATCTGAAGACCAGGATCCTTATCTTCATCTTAAGACCAGGACCCTCGTCTTCATCTGAATACCAGGACCTTCATCTTCACTTGAACACCAACACTCTTGTCTTCATCTTCATCTGAACACCAGGACGCTCGTCTTCATCAGAAGACCAGCACTCTTGTCTTCATCTTCAGCTGAACAACAGGACCCTCGTCTTCATCAGAAGACCAGGACTCTCGTCTTCATCTGAACGCCAGGACCCTCGTCTTCATCTTCATCTGAATACCAGGACCTTCATCTTCACCTGAACACCAAGACTCTCGTCTTCATGTTCATCTTCATCTGAAGACCAGGATCTTCATCTTCATCTGAATACCAGGACCTTCATCTTCACCTGAACACCAAGACTCTCGTCTTCATGTTCATCTTCATCTGAAGACCAGGATCTTCATCTTCATCTGAAGACCAGGACTCTCATCTTCATCTGAAGACCAGGACCCTCATCTTCATCTGAATACCAGGACCTTCATCTTGACCTGAACACCAAGACTCTCGTCTTCATGTTCATCTGAACACCAGGACCCTCGTCTTCATCTTCATCCAAAGACCAGGACTCTCATCTTCATCTGAAGACCAGGACTCTCATCTTCATCTGAAGACCAGGACTCTCGTCTTCATCTGAATACCAGGACCTTCATCTTCACTTGAACACCAAGACTCTTGTCTTCATCTGAACACCAGGACTCTCGTCTTCATCTTCAGCTGAACACCAGGACCCTCGTCTTCATCTTCATCTGAATACCAGGACCTTCATCTTCACCTGAGCACCAAGACTCTCGTCTTCATGTTCATCTTCATCTGAAGACTAGGATCTTCATCTTCATCTGAAGACCAGGACTCTCATCTTCATCTGACGACCAGAATCCTCATCTTCATCTGAATACCAGGACCTTCATCTTCACTTGAACACCGAGACTCTTGTCTTCATCTTCATCTGAACACCAGGACTCTCGTCCTCCTGTTCATCTTCATCTGAAGACCAGGACTCTCATCTTCATCTGAACACCGGGACCTTCATCTTCACTTGAACACCAGGACTCTTGTCTTCATCTTCATCTGAAGACCAGGACTCTCGTCTTCATCTGAAGACCAAGACTCTCGTCTTCATCTTCATCTGAACACCAGGACCCTCGTCTTCATCTGAAGAACAGCACTGTCGTCTCATTCTTCACCTGAACACCAGGACTCTCGTCTTCCTGTTCATCTTCATCTGAAGACCAGGATCCTTATCTTCATCTTAAGACCAGGACTCTCATCTTCATCTGAATACCAGGACCTTCATCTTCACTTGAACACCAAGACTCTTGTCTTCATCTTCATCTGAAGACCAGGACTCTTGTCTTCATCTTCATCTGAACACCAGGACCCTCGTCTTCATCTTCATCTGAATACCAGGACCTTCATCTTCACCTGAACACCAAGACTCTCGTCTTCATGTTCATCTTCATCTGAAGACCAGGATCTTCATCTTCATCTGAAGACCAGGACTCTCATCTTCATCTGAAGACCAGGACCCTCATCTTCATCTGAATACCAGGACCTTCATCTTCACTTGAACACCAAGACTCTTGTCTTCATCTTCATCTGAAGACCAGGACTCTCGTCTTCATCTGAACACCAGGACTCTCGTCTTCCTGTTCATCTTCATCTGAAGACCAGGATCCTTATCTTCATCTGAAAACCAGGACTCTCATCTTCATCTGAACACCAGGACCTTCATCTTCACTTGAACACCAAGACTCTTGTCTTCATCTTCATCTGAAGACCAGGACCCTCGTCTTCATCTGAATACCAGGACCTTCATCTTCACTTGAACACCAACACTCTTGTCTTCATCTGAACACCAGGACCCTCGTCTTTATCTTCACTTCAACATTAAGACTCTTGTCTTCGTCTTCATCTTCATCTGAAGACCAGGACTCTCGTCTTCATGTGAAGACCAAGACTCTCGTCTTCATCTTCATCTGAACACCAGGACCCTCGTCTTCATCTTCATCTGAATACCAGGACCTTCATCTTCACTTGAACACAAAGACTCTTGTCTTCATCTGAAGACCAGGACTCTCGTCTTCCTGTTCATCTTCATCTGAAGACCAGGATCCTTATCTTCATCTGAAGACCAGGACTGTCATCTTCATCTTAACACCAGGACCTTGATCTTCACTTGAACACCAAGACTCTTGTCTTCATCTTCATCTGAAGACCAGGACCCTCGTCTTCATCTGAATACCAGAACCTTCATCTTCACTTGAACACCAAGACTCTTGTCTTCATCTTCATCTGAACACCAGGACCCTCGTCTTCATCTGAAGACCAGGACTCTCGTCTTCATCTTCACCTGAACACCAGGACTCTCGTCTTTCTGTTCATCTTCATCTGAAGACCAGGATCCTCATCTTCATCTGAAGACCAGGACTCTCATCTTCATCTGAATACCAGGACCTTCATCTTCACTTGAACACCAAGACTCTTGTCTTCATCTTCATCTGAAGACCAGGACTCTTGTCTTCATCTTCATCTGAACACCAGGACCCTCATCTTCATCTTCATCTGAATACCAGGACCTTCATCTTCACCTGAACACCAAGACTCTCGTCTTCATGTTCATCTTCATCTGAAGACCAGGATCTTCATCTTCATCTGAAGACCAGGACTCTCATCTTCATCTGAAGACCAGGACCCTCATCTTCATCTGAATACCAGGACCTTCATCTTCACTTGAACACCAAGACTCTTGTCTTCATCTTCATCTGAAGACCTGGACTCTCGTCTTCATCTGAACACCAGGACTCTCGTCTTCCTGTTCATCTTCATCTGAAGACCAGGATCCTTATCTTCATCTGAAAACCAGGACTCTCATCTTCATCTGAACACCAGGACCTTCATCTTCACTTGAACACCAAGACTCTTGTCTTCATCTTCATCTGAAGACCAGGACCCTCGTCTTCATCTGAATACCAGGACCTTCATCTTCACTTGAACACCAACACTCTTGTCTTCATCTGAACACCAGAACCCTCGTCTTCATCTTCACTTCAACATTAAGACTCTTGTCTTCGTCTTCATCTTCATCTGAAGACCAGGACTCTCGTCTTCATGTGAAGACCAAGACTCTCGTCTTCATCTTCATCTGAACACCAGGACCCTCGTCTTCATCTTCATCTGAATACCAGGACCTTCATCTTCACTTGAACACCAAGACTCTTGTCTTCATCTGAAGACCAGGACTCTCGTCTTCCTGTTCATCTTCATCTGAAGACCAGGATCCTTATCTTCATCTGAAGACCAGGACTGTCATCTTCATCTTAACACCAGGACCTTGATCTTCACTTGAACACCAAGACTCTTGTCTTCATCTTCATCTGAAGACCAGGACCCTCGTCTTCATCTGAAGACCAGGACTCTCGTCTTCATCTTCACCTGAACACCAGGACTCTCGTCTTTCTGTTCATCTTCATCTGAAGACCAGGATCCTCATCTTCATCTGAAGACCAGGACTCTCATCTTCATCTGAATACCAGGACCTTCATCTTCACTTGAACACCAAGACTCTTGTCTTCATCTTCATCTGAAGACCAGGACTCTCGTCTTCATCTTCAGCTGAACACCAGGACCCTCGTCTTCATCTTCATCTGAATACCAGGACCTTCATCTTCACTTGAACACCAAGACTCTTGTCTTCATCTTCATCTGAAGACCAGGACTCTCGTCTTCATCTTCAGCTAAACACCAGGACCCTCGTCTTCATCTTCATCTGAATACCAGGACCTTCATCTTCACTTGAACACCAAGACTCTTGTCTTCATCTTCATCTGAACACCAGTTCCCTCGTCTTCATCTGAAGACCAGCACTGTCGTCTTATTCTTCACCTGAACACCAGGACTCTCGTCTTCCTGTTCATCTTCATCTGAAGACCAGGATCCTTATCTTCATCTGAAGACCAGGACTGTCATCTTCATCTTAACACCAGGACCTTGATCTTCACTTGAACACCAAGACTCTTGTCTTCATCTTCATCTGAAGACCAGGACCCTCGTCTTCATCTGAATACCAGAACCTTTATCTTCACTTGAACACCAAGACTCTTGTCTTCATCTTCATCTGAACACCAGGACCCTCGTCTTCATCTGAAGACCAGGACTCTCGTCTTCATCTTCACCTGAACACCAGGACTCTCGTCTTTCTGTTCATCTTCATCTGAAGACCAGGATCCTCATCTTCATCTGAAGACCAGGACTCTCATCTTCATCTGAATACCAGGACCTTCATCTTCACTTGAACACCAAGACTCTTGTCTTCATCTTCATCTGAAGACCAGGACTCTTGTCTTCATCTTCATCTGAACACCAGGACCCTCATCTTCATCTTCATCTGAATACCAGGACCTTCATCTTCACCTGAACACCAAGACTCTCGTCTTCATGTTCATCTTCATCTGAAGACCAGGATCTTCATCTTCATCTGAAGACCAGGACTCTCATCTTCATCTGAAGACCAGGACCCTCATCTTCATCTGAATACCAGGACCTTCATCTTCACTTGAACACCAAGACTCTTGTCTTCATCTTCATCTGAAGACCTGGACTCTCGTCTTCATCTGAACACCAGGACTCTCGTCTTCCTGTTCATCTTCATCTGAAGACCAGGATCCTTATCTTCATCTGAAAACCAGGACTCTCATCTTCATCTGAACACCAGGACCTTCATCTTCACTTGAACACCAAGACTCTTGTCTTCATCTTCATCTGAAGACCAGGACCCTCGTCTTCATCTGAATACCAGGACCTTCATCTTCACTTGAACACCAACACTCTTGTCTTCATCTGAACACCAGAACCCTCGTCTTCATCTTCACTTCAACATTAAGACTCTTGTCTTCGTCTTCATCTTCATCTGAAGACCAGGACTCTCGTCTTCATGTGAAGACCAAGACTCTCGTCTTCATCTTCATCTGAACACCAGGACCCTCGTCTTCATCTTCATCTGAATACCAGGACCTTCATCTTCACTTGAACACCAAGACTCTTGTCTTCATCTGAAGACCAGGACTCTCGTCTTCCTGTTCATCTTCATCTGAAGACCAGGATCCTTATCTTCATCTGAAGACCAGGACTGTCATCTTCATCTTAACACCAGGACCTTGATCTTCACTTGAACACCAAGACTCTTGTCTTCATCTTCATCTGAAGACCAGGACCCTCGTCTTCATCTGAAGACCAGGACTCTCGTCTTCATCTTCACCTGAACACCAGGACTCTCGTCTTTCTGTTCATCTTCATCTGAAGACCAGGATCCTCATCTTCATCTGAAGACCAGGACTCTCATCTTCATCTGAATACCAGGACCTTCATCTTCACTTGAACACCAAGACTCTTGTCTTCATCTTCATCTGAAGACCAGGACTCTCGTCTTCATCTTCAGCTGAACACCAGGACCCTCGTCTTCATCTTCATCTGAATACCAGGACCTTCATCTTCACTTGAACACCAAGACTCTTGTCTTCATCTTCATCTGAAGACCAGGACTCTCGTCTTCATCTTCAGCTAAACACCAGGACCCTCGTCTTCATCTTCATCTGAATACCAGGACCTTCATCTTCACTTGAACACCAAGACTCTTGTCTTCATCTTCATCTGAACACCAGTTCCCTCGTCTTCATCTGAAGACCAGCACTGTCGTCTTATTCTTCACCTGAACACCAGGACTCTCGTCTTCCTGTTCATCTTCATCTGAAGACCAGGATCCTTATCTTCATCTGAAGACCAGGACCCTCGTCTTCATCTGAATACCAGGACCTTCATCTTCACTTGAACACCAACACTCTTGTCTTCATCTTCATCTGAAGACCAGGACCCTCGTCTTCATCTGAATACCAGAACCTTCATCTTCACTTGAACACCAAGACTCTTGTCTTCATCTTCATCTGAACACCAGGACCCTCGTCTTCATCTGAAGACCAGGACTCTCGTCTTCATCTTCACCTGAACACCAGCACTCTCGTCTTTCTGTTCATCTTCATCTGAAGACCAGGATCCTCATCTTCATCTGAAGACCAGGACTCTCATCTTCATCTGAATACCAGGACCTTCATCTTCACTTGAACACCAAGACTCTTGTCTTCATCTTCATCTGAAGACCAGGACTCTCGTCTTCATCTTCAGCTAAACACCAGGACCCTCGTCTTCATCTTCATCTGAATACCAGGACCTTCATCTTCACTTGAACACCAAGACTCTTGTCTTCATCTTCATCTGAACACCAGTTCCCTCGTCTTCATCTGAAGACCAGCACTGTCGTCTTATTCTTCACCTGAACACCTGGACTCTCGTCTTCCTGTTCATCTTCATCTGAAGACCAGGATCCTTATCTTCATCTTAAGACCAGGACCCTCGTCTTCATCTGAATACCAGGACCTTCATCTTCACTTGAACACCAACACTCTTGTCTTCATCTTCATCTGAACACCAGGACGCTCGTCTTCATCAGAAGACCAGCACTCTTGTCTTCATCTTCAGCTGAACAACAGGACCCTCGTCTTCATCAGAAGACCAGGACTCTCGTCTTCATCTGAACGCCAGGACCCTCGTCTTCATCTTCATCTGAATACCAGGACCTTCATCTTCACCTGAACACCAAGACTCTCGTCTTCATGTTCATCTTCATCTGAAGACCAGGATCTTCATCTTCATCTGAATACCAGGACCTTCATCTTCACCTGAACACCAAGACTCTCGTCTTCATGTTCATCTTCATCTGAAGACCAGGATCTTCATCTTCATCTGAAGACCAGGACTCTCATCTTCATCTGAAGACCAGGACCCTCATCTTCATCTGAATACCAGGACCTTCATCTTGACCTGAACACCAAGACTCTCGTCTTCATGTTCATCTGAACACCAGGACCCTCGTCTTCATCTTCATCCAAAGACCAGGACTCTCATCTTCATCTGAAGACCAGGACTCTCATCTTCATCTGAAGACCAGGACTCTCGTCTTCATCTGAATACCAGGACCTTCATCTTCACTTGAACACCAAGACTCTTGTCTTCATCTGAACACCAGGACTCTCGTCTTCATCTTCAGCTGAACACCAGGACCCTCGTCTTCATCTTCATCTGAATACCAGGACCTTCATCTTCACCTGAGCACCAAGACTCTCGTCTTCATGTTCATCTTCATCTGAAGACTAGGATCTTCATCTTCATCTGAAGACCAGGACTCTCATCTTCATCTGACGACCAGAATCCTCATCTTCATCTGAATACCAGGACCTTCATCTTCACTTGAACACCGAGACTCTTGTCTTCATCTTCATCTGAACACCAGGACTCTCGTCCTCCTGTTCATCTTCATCTGAAGACCAGGACTCTCATCTTCATCTGAACACCGGGACCTTCATCTTCACTTGAACACCAGGACTCTTGTCTTCATCTTCATCTGAAGACCAGGACTCTCGTCTTCATCTGAAGACCAAGACTCTCGTCTTCATCTTCATCTGAACACCAGGACCCTCGTCTTCATCTGAAGAACAGCACTGTCGTCTCATTCTTCACCTGAACACCAGGACTCTCGTCTTCCTGTTCATCTTCATCTGAAGACCAGGATCCTTATCTTCATCTTAAGACCAGGACTCTCATCTTCATCTGAATACCAGGACCTTCATCTTCACTTGAACACCAAGACTCTTGTCTTCATCTTCATCTGAAGACCAGGACTCTTGTCTTCATCTTCATCTGAACACCAGGACCCTCGTCTTCATCTTCATCTGAATACCAGGACCTTCATCTTCACCTGAACACCAAGACTCTCGTCTTCATGTTCATCTTCATCTGAAGACCAGGATCTTCATCTTCATCTGAAGACCAGGACTCTCATCTTCATCTGAAGACCAGGACCCTCATCTTCATCTGAATACCAGGACCTTCATCTTCACTTGAACACCAAGACTCTTGTCTTCATCTTCATCTGAAGACCAGGACTCTCGTCTTCATCTGAACACCAGGACTCTCGTCTTCCTGTTCATCTTCATCTGAAGACCAGGATCCTTATCTTCATCTGAAAACCAGGACTCTCATCTTCATCTGAACACCAGGACCTTCATCTTCACTTGAACACCAAGACTCTTGTCTTCATCTTCATCTGAAGACCAGGACCCTCGTCTTCATCTGAATACCAGGACCTTCATCTTCACTTGAACACCAACACTCTTGTCTTCATCTGAACACCAGGACCCTCGTCTTTATCTTCACTTCAACATTAAGACTCTTGTCTTCGTCTTCATCTTCATCTGAAGACCAGGACTCTCGTCTTCATGTGAAGACCAAGACTCTCGTCTTCATCTTCATCTGAACACCAGGACCCTCGTCTTCATCTTCATCTGAATACCAGGACCTTCATCTTCACTTGAACACAAAGACTCTTGTCTTCATCTGAAGACCAGGACTCTCGTCTTCCTGTTCATCTTCATCTGAAGACCAGGATCCTTATCTTCATCTGAAGACCAGGACTGTCATCTTCATCTTAACACCAGGACCTTGATCTTCACTTGAACACCAAGACTCTTGTCTTCATCTTCATCTGAAGACCAGGACCCTCGTCTTCATCTGAATACCAGAACCTTCATCTTCACTTGAACACCAAGACTCTTGTCTTCATCTTCATCTGAACACCAGGACCCTCGTCTTCATCTGAAGACCAGGACTCTCGTCTTCATCTTCACCTGAACACCAGGACTCTCGTCTTTCTGTTCATCTTCATCTGAAGACCAGGATCCTCATCTTCATCTGAAGACCAGGACTCTCATCTTCATCTGAATACCAGGACCTTCATCTTCACTTGAACACCAAGACTCTTGTCTTCATCTTCATCTGAAGACCAGGACTCTTGTCTTCATCTTCATCTGAACACCAGGACCCTCATCTTCATCTTCATCTGAATACCAGGACCTTCATCTTCACCTGAACACCAAGACTCTCGTCTTCATGTTCATCTTCATCTGAAGACCAGGATCTTCATCTTCATCTGAAGACCAGGACTCTCATCTTCATCTGAAGACCAGGACCCTCATCTTCATCTGAATACCAGGACCTTCATCTTCACTTGAACACCAAGACTCTTGTCTTCATCTTCATCTGAAGACCTGGACTCTCGTCTTCATCTGAACACCAGGACTCTCGTCTTCCTGTTCATCTTCATCTGAAGACCAGGATCCTTATCTTCATCTGAAAACCAGGACTCTCATCTTCATCTGAACACCAGGACCTTCATCTTCACTTGAACACCAAGACTCTTGTCTTCATCTTCATCTGAAGACCAGGACCCTCGTCTTCATCTGAATACCAGGACCTTCATCTTCACTTGAACACCAACACTCTTGTCTTCATCTGAACACCAGAACCCTCGTCTTCATCTTCACTTCAACATTAAGACTCTTGTCTTCGTCTTCATCTTCATCTGAAGACCAGGACTCTCGTCTTCATGTGAAGACCAAGACTCTCGTCTTCATCTTCATCTGAACACCAGGACCCTCGTCTTCATCTTCATCTGAATACCAGGACCTTCATCTTCACTTGAACACCAAGACTCTTGTCTTCATCTGAAGACCAGGACTCTCGTCTTCCTGTTCATCTTCATCTGAAGACCAGGATCCTTATCTTCATCTGAAGACCAGGACTCTCATCTTCATCTGAACACCAGGACCTTGATCTTCACTTGAACACCAAGACTCTTGTCTTCATCTGAAGACCAGGACCCTCGTCTTCATCTGAATACCAGAACCTTCATCTTCACTTGAACACCAAGACTCTTGTCTTCATCTTCATCTGAACACCAGGACCCTCGTCTTCATCTGAAGACCAGGACTCTCGTCTTCATCTTCACCTGAACACCAGGACTCTCGTCTTTCTGTTCATCTTCATCTGAAGACCAGGATCCTCATCTTCATCTGAAGACCAGGACTCTCATCTTCATCTGAATACCAGGACATTCATCTTCACTTGAACACCAAGACTCTTGTCTTCATCTTCATCTGAAGACCAGGACTCTCGTCTTCATCTGAAGACCAGGACTCTCGTCTTCATCTTCAGCTGAACACCATTACCCTCGTCTTCATCTGAATACCAGGACCTTCATCTTCACCTGAACACCAAGACTCTCGTCTTCATGTTCATCTTCATCTGAAGACCAGGATCTTCATCTTCATCTGATGACAAGGACTCTCATCTTCATCTGAAGACCAGGACCCTCATCTTCATCTGAATAACAGGACCTTCATCTTCACTTGAACACCAAGACCCTTGTCTTCATCTGAAGACCAGGACTCTCGTCTACATCTGAAGACCAAGACGCTCGTCTTGATCTTCATCTGAAGACCAGGATCTTCATCTTCACTTGAACACCCAGACTCTTGTCTTCATCTGAACACCAGGACTCTCGTCTTCATCTTCAGCTGAACACCAGGACCCTCGTCTTCATCTTCATCTGAATACCAGGACCTTCATCTTCACCTGAGCACCAAGACTCTCGTCTTCATGTTCATCTTCATCTGAAGACTAGGATCTTCATCTTCATCTGAAGACCAGGACTCTCATCTTCATCTGACGACCAGAACCCTCATCTTCATCTGAATACCAGGACCTTCATCTTCACTTGAAAACCGAGACTCTTGTCTTCATCTTCATCTGAAGACCAGGACTCTCGTCTTCATCTGAAGACCAAGACTCTCGTCTTCATCTTCATCTGAACACCAGGACCCTCGTCTTCATCTGAAGACCAGGACTCTCGTCTTCATCTTCACCTGAACACCAGGACTCTCGTCTTTCTTTTCATCTTCATCTGAAGACCAGGATCCTCATCTTCATCTGAAGACCAGGACTCTCATCTTCATCTGAATACCAGGACCTTCATCTTCACTTGAACACCAAGACTCTTGTCTTCATCTTCATCTGAAGACCAGGACTCTTGTCTTCATCTTCATCTGAACACCAGGACCCTCGTCTTCATCTTCATCTGAATACCAGGACCTTCATCTTCACCTGAACACCAAGACTCTCGTCTTCATGTTCATCTTCATCTGAAGACCAGGATCTTCATCTTCATCTGAAGACCAGGACTCTCATCTTCATCTGAAGACCAGGACCCTCATCTTCATCTGAATACCAGGACCTTCATCTTCACTTGAACACCAAGACTCTTGTCTTCATCTTCATCTGAAGACCTGGACTCTCGTCTTCATCTGAACACCAGGACTCTCGTCTTCCTGTTCATCTTCATCTGAAGACAAGGATCCTTATCTTCATCTGAAAACCAGGACTCTCATCTTCATCTGAACACCAGGACCTTCATCTTCACTTGAACACCAAGACTCTTGTCTTCATCTTCATCTGAAGACCAGGACCCTCGTCTTCATCTGAATACCAGGACCTTCATCTTCACTTGAACACCAACACTCTTGTCTTCATCTGAACACCAGAACCCTCGTCTTCATCTTCACTTCAACATTAAGACTCTTGTCTTCGTCTTCATCTTCATCTGAAGACCAGGACTCTCGTCTTCATGTGAAGACCAAGACTCTCGTCTTCATCTTCATCTGAACACCAGGACCCTCGTCTTCATCTTCATCTGAATACCAGGACCTTCATCTTCACTTGAACACCAAGACTCTTGTCTTCATCTGAAGACCAGGACTCTCGTCTTCCTGTTCATCTTCATCTGAAGACCAGGATCCTCGTCTTCATCTGAATACCAGAACCTTCATCTTCACTTGAACACCAAGACTCTTGTCTTCATCTTCATCTGAACACCAGGACCCTCGTCTTCATCTGAAGACCAGGACTCTCCTCTTCATCTTCACCTGAACACCAGGACTCTCGTCTTTCTGTTCATCTTCATCTGAAGACCAGGATCCTCATCTTCATCTGAAGACCAGGACTCTCATCTTCATCTGAATACCAGGACCTTCATCTTCACTTGAACACCAAGACTCTTGTCTTCATCTTCATCTGAAGACCAGGACTCTCGTCTTCATCTGAAGACCAGGACTCTCGTCTTCATCTTCAGCTGAACACCATTACCCTCGTCTTCATCTTCATCTGAATACCAGGACCTTCATCTTCACCTGAACACCAAGACTCTCGTCTTCATGTTCATCTTCATCTGAAGACCAGGATCTTCATCTTCATCTGATGACAAGGACTCTCATCTTCATCTGAAGACCAGGACCCTCATCTACATCTGAATAACAGGACCTTCATCTTCACTTGAACACCAAGACCCTTGTCTTCATCTGAAGACCAGGACTCTCGTCTACATCTGAAGACCAAGACGCTCGTCTTCATCTTCATCTGAAGACCAGGATCTTCATCTTCACTTGAACACCCAGACTCTTGTCTTCATCTGAACACCAGGACTCTCGTCTTCATCTTCAGCTGAACACCAGGACCCTCGTCTTCATCTTCATCTGAATACCAGGACCTTCATCTTCACCTGAGCACCAAGACTCTCGTCTTCATGTTCATCTTCATCTGAAGACTAGGATCTTCATCTTCATCTGAAGACCAGGACTCTCATCTTCATCTGACGACCAGAACCCTCATCTTCATCTGAATACCAGGACCTTCATCTTCACTTGAAAACCGAGACTCTTGTCTTCATCTTCATCTGAAGACCAGGACTCTCGTCTTCATCTGAAGACCAAGACTCTCGTCTTCATCTTCATCTGAACACCAGGACTCTCGTCCTCCTGTTCATCTTCATCTGAAGACCAGGACTCTCATCTTCATCTGAACACCGGGACCTTCATCTTCACTTGAACACCAGGACTCTTGTCTTCATCTTCATCTGAAGACCAGGACTCTCGTCTTCATCTGAAGACCAAGACTCTCGTCTTCATCTTCATCTGAACACCAGGACCCTCGTCTTCATCTTCATCTGAATACCAGGACCTTCATCTTCACTTGAACACCAAGACTCTTGTCTTCATCTTCACCTGAACACCAGGACTATCGTCTTCATGTTCATCTTCATCTGAAGACCAGGATCTTCATCTGAAGACAGGGACTCTCATCTTCATCTGAAGACCAGGACCCTCATCTTCATCTGAATACCAGGACCTTCATCTTCACTTGAACACCAAGACTCTTGTCTTCATCTGAAGACCAGGACCCTCGTCTTCATCTGAATACCAGGACCTTCATCTTCACTTGAACACCAAGACTCTTGTCTTCATCTTCATCATAACTCCAGGACCCTCGTCTTCATCTGAAGAACAGCACTGTCGTCTTATTCTTCACCTGAACACCAGGACTCTCGTCTTCCTGTTCATCTTCATCTGAAGACCAGGATCCTTATCTTCATCTTAAGACCAGGACTCTCATCTTCATCTGAATACCAGGACCTTCATCTTCACTTGAACACCAAGACTCTTGTCTTCATCTTCATCTGAAGACCAGGACTCTCGTCTTCATCTTCAGCTAAACACCAGGACCCTCGTCTTCATCTGAATACCAGGACCTTCATCTTCACTTGAACACCAAGACTCTTGTCTTCATCTTCATCTGAACACCAGTTCCCTCGTCTTCATCTGAAGACCAGCACTGTCGTCTTATTCTTCACCTGAACACCAGGACTCTCGTCTTCCTGTTCATCTTCATCTGAAGACCAGGATCCTTATCTTCATCTGAAGACCAGGACCCTCGTCTTCATCTGAATACCAGGACCTTCATCTTCACTTGAACACCAACACTCTTGTCTTCATCTTCATCTGAAGACCAGGACCCTCGTCTTCATCTGAATACCAGAACCTTCATCTTCACTTGAACACCAAGACTCTTGTCTTCATCTTCATCTGAACACCAGGACCCTCGTCTTCATCTGAAGACCAGGACTCTCGTCTTCATCTTCACCTGAACACCAGCACTCTCGTCTTTCTGTTCATCTTCATCTGAAGACCAGGATCCTCATCTTCATCTGAAGACCAGGACTCTCATCTTCATCTGAATACCAGGACCTTCATCTTCACTTGAACACCAAGACTCTTGTCTTCATCTTCATCTGAAGACCAGGACTCTCGTCTTCATCTTCAGCTAAACACCAGGACCCTCGTCTTCATCTTCATCTGAATACCAGGACCTTCATCTTCACTTGAACACCAAGACTCTTGTCTTCATCTTCATCTTCATCTGAACACCAGTTCCCTCGTCTTCATCTGAAGACCAGCACTGTCATCTTATTCTTCACCTGAACACCAGGACTCTCGTCTTCCTGTTCATCTTCATCTGAAGACCAGGATCCTTATCTTCATCTTAAGACCAGGACCCTCGTCTTCATCTGAATACCAGGACCTTCATCTTCACTTGAACACCAACACTCTTGTCTTCATCTTCATCTGAACACCAGGACGCTCATCTTCCTCAGAAGACCAGCACTCTTGTCTTCATCTTCAGCTGAACAACAGGACCCTCGTCTTCATCAGAAGACCAGGACTCTCGTCTTCATCTGAACGCCAGGACCCTCGTCTTCATCTTCATCTGAATACCAGGACCTTCATCTTCACCTGAACACCAAGACTCTCGTCTTCATGTTCATCTTCATCTGAAGACCAGGATCTTCATCTTCATCTGAATACCAGGACCTTCATCTTCACCTGAACACCAAGACTCTCGTCTTCATGTTCATCTTCATCTGAAGACCAGGATCTTCATCTTCATCTGAAGACCAGGACTCTCATCTTCATCTGAAGACCAGGACCCTCATCTTCATCTGAATACCAGGACCTTCATCTTGACCTGAACACCAAGACTCTCGTCTTCATGTTCATCTGAACACCAGGACCCTCGTCTTCATCTTCATCCAAAGACCAGGACTCTCATCTTCATCTGAAGACCAGGACTCTCATCTTCATCTGAAGACCAGGACTCTCGTCTTCATCTGAATACCAGGACCTTCATCTTCACTTGAACACCAAGATTCTTGTCTTCATCTGAACACCAGGACTCTCGTCTTCATCTTCAGCTGAACACCAGGACCCTCGTCTTCATCTTCATCTGAATACCAGGACCTTCATCTTCACCTGAGCACCAAGACTCTCGTCTTCATGTTCATCTTCATCTGAAGACTAGGATCTTCATCTTCATCTGAAGACCAGGACTCTCATCTTCATCTGACGACCAGAACCCTCATCTTCATCTGAATACCAGGACCTTCATCTTCACTTGAACACCGAGACTCTTGTCTTCATCTTCATCTGAACACCAGGACTCTCGTCCTCCTGTTCATCTTCATCTGAAGACCAGGACTCTCATCTTCATCTGAACACCGGGACCTTCATCTTCACTTGAACACCAGGACTCTTGTCTTCATCTTCATCTGAAGACCAGGACTCTCGTCTTCATCTGAAGACCAAGACTCTCGTCTTCATCTTCATCTGAACACCAGGACCCTCGTCTTCATCTTCATCTGAAGACCAGGACTCTCGTCTTCATCTGAAGACCAAGACTCTCGTCTTCATCTTCATCTGAACACCAGGACCCTCGTCTTCATCTTCACTTGAACACCAAGACTCTTGTCTTCATCTTCACCTGAACACCAGGACTATCGTCTTCATGTTCATCTTCATCTGAAGACCAGGATCTTCATCTTCATCTGATGACAAGGACTCTCATCTTCATCTGAAGACCAGGACCCTCATCTTCATCTGAATAACAGGACCTTCATCTTCACTTGAACACCAAGACCCTTGTCTTCATCTGAAGACCAGGACTCTCGTCTACATCTGAAGACCAAGACGCTCGTCTTGATCTTCATCTGAAGACCAGGATCTTCATCTTCACTTGAACACCCAGACTCTTGTCTTCATCTGAACACCAGGACTCTCGTCTTCATCTTCAGCTGAACACCAGGACCCTCGTCTTCATCTTCATCTGAATACCAGGACCTTCATCTTCACCTGAGCACCAAGACTCTCGTCTTCATGTTCATCTTCATCTGAAGACTAGGATCTTCATCTTCATCTGAAGACCAGGACTCTCATCTTCATCTGACGACCAGAACCCTCATCTTCATCTGAATACCAGGACCTTCATCTTCACTTGAAAACCGAGACTCTTGTCTTCATCTTCATCTGAAGACCAGGACTCTCGTCTTCATCTGAAGACCAAGACTCTCGTCTTCATCTTCATCTGAACACCAGGACCCTCGTCTTCATCTGAAGACCAGGACTCTCGTCTTCATCTTCACCTGAACACCAGGACTCTCGTCTTTCTTTTCATCTTCATCTGAAGACCAGGATCCTCATCTTCATCTGAAGACCAGGACTCTCATCTTCATCTGAATACCAGGACCTTCATCTTCACTTGAACACCAAGACTCTTGTCTTCATCTTCATCTGAAGACCAGGACTCTTGTCTTCATCTTCATCTGAACACCAGGACCCTCGTCTTCATCTTCATCTGAATACCAGGACCTTCATCTTCACCTGAACACCAAGACTCTCGTCTTCATGTTCATCTTCATCTGAAGACCAGGATCTTCATCTTCATCTGAAGACCAGGACTCTCATCTTCATCTGAAGACCAGGACCCTCATCTTCATCTGAATACCAGGACCTTCATCTTCACTTGAACACCAAGACTCTTGTCTTCATCTTCATCTGAAGACCTGGACTCTCGTCTTCATCTGAACACCAGGACTCTCGTCTTCCTGTTCATCTTCATCTGAAGACCAGGATCCTTATCTTCATCTGAAAACCAGGACTCTCATCTTCATCTGAACACCAGGACCTTCATCTTCACTTGAACACCAAGACTCTTGTCTTCATCTTCATCTGAAGACCAGGACCCTCGTCTTCATCTGAATACCAGGACCTTCATCTTCACTTGAACACCAACACTCTTGTCTTCATCTGAACACCAGAACCCTCGTCTTCATCTTCACTTCAACATTAAGACTCTTGTCTTCGTCTTCATCTTCATCTGAAGACCAGGACTCTCGTCTTCATGTGAAGACCAAGACTCTCGTCTTCATCTTCATCTGAACACCAGGACCCTCGTCTTCATCTTCATCTGAATACCAGGACCTTCATCTTCACTTGAACACCAAGACTCTTGTCTTCATCTGAAGACCAGGACTCTCGTCTTCCTGTTCATCTTCATCTGAAGACCAGGATCCTTATCTTCATCTGAAGGCCAGGACTCTCATCTTCATCTGAACACCAGGACATTGATCTTCACTTGAACACCAAGACTCTTGTCTTCATCTGAAGACCAGGACCCTCGTCTTCATCTGAATACCAGAACCTTCATCTTCACTTGAACACCAAGACTCTTGTCTTCATCTTCATCTGAACACCAGGACCCTCGTCTTCATCTGAAGACCAGGACTCTCCTCTTCATCTTCACCTGAACACCAGGACTCTCGTCTTTCTGTTCATCTTCATCTGAAGACCAGGATCCTCATCTTCATCTGAAGACCAGGACTCTCATCTTCATCTGAATACCAGGACCTTCATCTTCACTTGAACACCAAGACTCTTGTCTTCATCTTCATCTGAAGACCAGGACTCTCGTCTTCATCTGAAGACCAGGACTCTCGTCTTCATCTTCAGCTGAACACCATTACCCTCGTCTTCATCTTCATCTGAATACCAGGACCTTCATCTTCACCTGAACACCAAGACTCTCGTCTTCATGTTCATCTTCATCTGAAGACCAGGATCTTCATCTTCATCTGATGACAAGGACTCTCATCTTCATCTGAAGACCAGGACCCTCATCTACATCTGAATAACAGGACCTTCATCTTCACTTGAACACCAAGACCCTTGTCTTCATCTGAAGACCAGGACTCTCGTCTACATCTGAAGACCAAGACGCTCGTCTTCATCTTCATCTGAAGACCAGGATCTTCATCTTCACTTGAACACCCAGACTCTTGTCTTCATCTGAACACCAGGACTCTCGTCTTCATCTTCAGCTGAACACCAGGACCCTCGTCTTCATCTTCATCTGAATACCAGGACCTTCATCTTCACCTGAGCACCAAGACTCTCGTCTTCATGTTCATCTTCATCTGAAGACTAGGATCTTCATCTTCATCTGAAGACCAGGACTCTCATCTTCATCTGACGACCAGAACCCTCATCTTCATCTGAATACCAGGACCTTCATCTTCACTTGAAAACCGAGACTCTTGTCTTCATCTTCATCTGAAGACCAGGACTCTCGTCTTCATCTGAAGACCAAGACTCTCGTCTTCATCTTCATCTGAACACCAGGACTCTCGTCCTCCTGTTCATCTTCATCTGAAGACCAGGACTCTCATCTTCATCTGAACACCGGGACCTTCATCTTCACTTGAACACCAGGACTCTTGTCTTCATCTTCATC